>NC_080543.1:5872958-6042958 GCF_028640845.1 Ahaetulla prasina | reverse complement strand
TGGCACATGTGCCATAGGTTCGCCATCACAGCCCTATACTATTTCAGACAGTTGGCTGTCCAATCTCTTCTTTAAAACTTCCAGTGTTGGAGCATTCACAACTTCTAGTGGCAAGTAGTTCCACTGGTGAATTGTACTCACTGTCAGAAAATTCATCCTTAGTTCTGGGTTGCTTCTCTCCTTGATGAGTTTCCATCCCTTGCTTCTTCTCCTGCCCTCAGGTGCTTTGGAGAATAGCTTGACCCCCTCTTCTTTGGGGCAGCCCCTCAAATATGAGAAGAGTGCTATCGTGTCATGCTGATTTGCACTTTGATCTACATCTTTTTCTTCACTCGCAGTTTGACAATAACAGGGGTTGGTGTAGTGGGGAAATCCAGCTGGATCTATCCAGTTCGTGTGATCCGGTAGTGCTGGCAGCAGGAGGCTCCACCCAACCGGCAGGACATCATTACGTCCTGTTTTTGACCCTCTGGCTAGCGCAGAAGAAGCGCGCGCACGCTCCCATTCCCAAACCAGTATCGAAGGTAATGTTGTGGTCCGCCAGCAGCCTGCGGACCTGGCAGCGGAGTCCGACAGTGAGGAGGCTGGGGAGGATAATGGGCCAGTCCTGGAGTCAGGGGAAGGCCCCGACGGGGGCTCTGCATTGGAGGCAGAGATGGGACCAGGGCCATCTGGGAGCAATGCACGGATTCCGGAGCCTCCAGAGGCGGACAGCAGAGAGGCAGAGGAACAGAAGGAGCCTGTTCCTAGTGCACGCATGCGAAGAGCTGCCAGAAGTCAAGAGCAGCTGAAGCAAAAAGGACGACTTGGGAGAAAGGCCAGGAGATGATTGGCCCCTCCCATAAGGCTTAAAAGAACAGCAAAGAGCTGTTGGGTTCTTTGTGGAAAAGCAACATTGATTCCATTGCTTCTTGTCAGCATCTCTTGAAATTTGTGGGGGATTTGCCAAGAAAAGCCTTTGGCAGGTCGCCAAAGACATCAAAGGTTGGCAATTAAAGCCGAAGGACTGTTTATGAAGAATTTGTTTTAAACTAAGCGGAGAATGAATTAATTCTCAGCTGTTCTAATAAAATAAGTTTGTTCAGGACTGAATTGTGTTTGGTAATCACTACTTGGACCTCAGTCACAACAGGTAAGTGGATTTCACCACTGGGGTGGTGGATAAAATGCAGAGGTGGATGTCGTGTCCCACTCCTCCGCTGACGGCTGGGTCCGGGAAATCCGAATCAGGCTTGCCTCTGCAGCTCTGCCCAAAGTCCTAGCAAAGTCCTCAGAGCAGGCAGGAGACCAGAAAGTGACTTCAGCAAGATCAGTTTGACTTTTGCCTGACTCAGAGACTGCCAGAAAGCAGATCCTTTATATAGGCCATGGGGTGTGGCTCCATGACTCAGCACTCATTAAGGCCTGCCCCTCCCTTCCCTCTGTAGCCTCCGCCTCTCCAATCTTCTGATGCGAGGGTCACACCAATCAGCTGTTGGTAATAAACCCTCCTCAGGCTCACCTGCTGTGGAGGAGGGGGAGGGGTCTAGCTGCTCCGTTTGCCTGGGCATGGAGTCAGGGCTGGGGCAGGGAGATTCTCCTTCTGCAGTTTGTGTGGGCATGGAGCCAGGACTGGGACCGGGAGGCATACATTCCTCAGTGTGCGGGAGCAGGTAAGAAGGCCCCGGCTGCTCTGAGGGCGGGCAAGACACAACAGTGGAAGAATGGTATTGTTCTGTCCTCCCTCGCCTCCGTCCAAGTGATGGCTTAATTAGCCGGCACTATCAGCTCTGGCAGCAGAATAGCCAGCGTCTGCCAAGAGCCTCCGTTATCTTCCACGACGCTGGTGAGCCACCCAGGAACAAACGTCAGTTCAATCAGTGGATTTGCCTGTTACAAAGAGACACAGCAGCTCTCGCTGCCTTTTATATCCTGTGGGGTGTGGCTCCATGACTCAGCATTTCCTAGGCCTGCCCCACCCCTGCTTCTGTTGTTCCCTCCTCTCCTGCCTACGAAACCTAGGGTCCAACCAAGCCTGATAGCCATCAGCTGGGTATGGAGGCGTGGCCTGGGGAGGGAAAGAGTCAGGGGACGGAGGCCTCGTTATCTCTTCCACCTGGCCTGTTTCTGGCTCCTGGAGCTGAGCCAGGGAAGCCGGTGCTCCCGAGGTAAGTCCTGACGGCCCTTCCCCCTCACTGTCCAAGTCACTTTCTGGCAGCAGGCCCAGCTCCAAGTCATTTTCTGGCAGCAGGGCCGGCTCCAAGTCATTTTCTGGCAGCAGGGCCGGCTCAGGGGACGCAGACACAACAGGTATCCGTTGGCACCGTGGGACATTGCTGGCATCCCAAGGACACACCAAGTATATGTCCCGGCGTGGCCGGCTGTTTCCCATAACAAAATAAAACCGGAGTGATTGGTGAATGTAATGGATTGTAGGCGGCCCGTAGGGAAAAGAGGGAATTAACTATGTTTGCATTTGCGCAGGAAACCAGGAGCTGGTTTTGCTTCTTCTATGTCAATGTAGATTTTTTTTGATAAAGTTTTATACTCTTGGTAAAATAATGTACTAGGAGTTTCTTTTTCTGGATTCGCCAATTGGACAGTAGACAATAACCACAGTACATAGCTACTTACTAAGGACCTGAATTTTGATTACTTGACTTCTGTGACGGTCATAAGGGCAAGAACCACTAGCAAGTAGTTTTTTTCAGCACTGTCGTAACCTCAAATGGTTGTTAAATGGTCACGTGTGTATTCCACATGTGTATTCCACTAAATCGAGGATATCCTGTATTCATTTTGACCGTGTGGGAAAATGCAAGGTGTAAATGTGTGGAATACACATATGTACGGGAGTATGTAAGGGACTCGGTGGCTCAGTGGCTAAGACACTGAGCTTGTTGATTGAAAGGTCGGCAGTTCAGCGGTTCAAATCACTGCGTAACGGGGTGAGCTCCCGTGACTTGTCCCAGCTTCTGCCAACCTAGCAGTTCGAAAGCAGGTAAAAAATGCAAGTAGAAAAACAGGGACCACCTTTGGTGGGAAGGTCACAGCGTTACGTGCGCCTTTGGCGTTGAGTCATTTCAACCACATGAGATGTCTTCGGACAGCGCTGGCTCTTCGGCTTTGAAACGGAGATGAGCACCACCCCCTAGAGTCAGGAACGACTAGCACATATGTGCGAGGGGAATCTTTATGGGAGTCTATTGCTGAAATCCGGACAATCGGAAGCATCAAAGAGCATTAGAACGCAGAGCAGGAATTAAGCAGTATAATTAATCGATAAAGTATAGTTAATAATAAATTTGTAGAAAGGACCTCGAAGCAGGGAAAACAGAAAAAGGCAGATATGCGTTTGAAGTGGCACCTTTGAAGCATTAGCTGAAAAACACCTGATGCCTTTGAATCAAAGGTGTGAGTTGGAACGATACCACAAAGAGAATGGAGGAGGAAGATGAATGAAATTCCAGAATTATTAAGAGTAATGAAATGAAATGAAGCCAGACAGTTCCATCGCTTGTTGTTGCTTTTGGTTTGAACCTCAGATAAGCGTGGGCGGGTGGGTGGGTGTTATGTCTCCTCAGTGTGACACCTGTCTCCTTTGAGTGCCTGTGTTTCAACCTGTCCTGTTTGCTTTTTTTTTTTTTCCCTTCAAGAATCTGACAAAATCTCCTTCAACGGCTGTTTTAAGGCCTCTTGGAAGACGTTGTGTGAATTGCCAAGGGGAGCTTGCTTCAAAATGGCGGTTGTGATTTCGCGTTTTTCTTGTAGGGTGGCAGCTGTGGGAAAGAGTTTATAAAGGTAGTCCTCGGCTAACGACAACAATTGAGCCCAAAATTCCCACTGCTAAGCGAGACAGTTGTTAAGTAAGTTTTGCCCCGTGTTACAACCATGCTTGCCACTGTTGTATCACTGTTGTTGTGAAGCTAGTGAGATGGTTGCTAAGCGAATCTACTGTGTTTCCCAGAAAATAAGACCTAACCGGAAAATAAGTCCTAGCATGATTTTTCAGGATGCTTGTAATATAAGCCCTACTCCCAAAATAAGCCCCAGTTAAGATCCTCAACCAGATGGATACATTTAGTACATGATATAGCATGGCATGGCATAGGACCGGGGGACTTACGGGACCGCCTACTGCCACCAGTAGCCTCCCATCGACCTGTGCGCTCCCACAGGGAGGGCCTCCTCCGGGTGCCGTCAGTCAAATAATGTCGGCTGGCGACCCCCAGGGGGAGGGCCTTCTCTGTGGGGGCTCCTGCCCTCTGGAATGGGCTTCGTCAACTCCCTGACCTCCGGACCTTTTGCCGCGAGCTGAAGATGCTTTTGTTCCATCGTGCAGGGCTAGCTTAAATGCAGTTTTTAAATGGGGTTTTATTCTTATTTTAGTTTTTTAGGCCATAAATTGAATCAGTTTTTTATATTGTTCCTAACTTGTATTTATGTATTTTATATGTATTTTATTGGCTGTGAACCGCCCTGAGTCCTTCAGGAGAAGGGCGGTATACAAATTGAAATAATAATAATAATAATAATAATAATAATAATAATAATAATAATAATAATAAGAAGAAGAAGAAGAAGAAGAAGAAGAAGAAGAAGAAGAAGAAGAAGAAGAAGAAGAAGAAGAAGAAGAAGAAGAAGAAGAAGAAGAAGAAGAACCATATTTCCCAGAAAATAAAACCTAACCAGAAAATAAGTCCTAGCTTGATTTTTCAGGATGCTCGTAATATAAGCCCAAAAATAAGCCCCAGTTAAGATCCTCAACCGGATGGACAAATTTAGTACCGTATTTCCCAGAAAATAAGACCTAAGCCGAAAATAAGACCTAATGGATCTTTTGGAGCAAAATAATAATAATATAAGACCGGGTCTTATTTTTCAGGGAAACACGGTAGCTTCCCTCATTATTTGGCTTGTTCAAAACCTCCTGGGAAAAATTGCAAACGGTGTTCCTATGAACCTGCAGCCGCCATACTCGCATGCCGATTGCCAAGTATCCAAATTTTAATCATATGACAATGGGGATAGGGCTTCAGTTGTAAGTGTGAGGAGCGATGATAAATTACTTTGGCCAGCGCTGTTGTAACTACGGATGGTTGTAAGTGAAGGAAGTGTGGAAAAATCACATTTGGACTATTGTATACTTGGATGGGTTGCCATGATACAAAAAAGATGTTTAGTCTCTAGAACAGGGGTGTCAAATTCGATTTCATGGAGGGCCGCATCAGGGTTGTGTTTGACCTTGGGGGTGTGGAGTGGGCATGGCCAGGTAGGGCGTGGCCAGCTCAATGTCACTCATATCGGGGGGGATCTGTGGTGGCCTGAGTGCTCTGCCAGAGAAAAAGAGCTCCCGAGCTCCATTTTCGGCTGTGACAGCCAGAGGTGGGATTCAGCCGGTTCAGACCGTTTTGGGGGTACTGGTAGCTCCGACGATCAGCTGGGAGTGAACCGGTTTGCTCCGAGATCAGGTAGGCCTGCTCGCCCACCCCTGTGCGCTTTAGTTACCATTATCCTCTCAGCTGATTGGCATGCCACGCCTCAGCTGTTTTAGTCCCCAGAAGTAACGTGGAAGTTTCATTTTGTCAACACGCAATCACCAAACCGGTGGTTAAACCGGCAGGATCCTACCACTGGCGACGGCCTCCTGCAACCCTCTGCCAGCGAAAATGGCCGCAGGTAGTCCTCCCAAGCTCCGTTTTCACTGGCAGAGGCACTGCGGGTTGGTCCCTCGCTGTTTCCAGGGCGGCCTCACGGGCCAGGTTTAAACACCCTATGAGCCGGATCAGGCCCCCAGGCCTTGAGTTTGACATCCCTGCTCTAGAAAGAGGGCAGAGAAGAGCAACAAAGATAATTAGGGGACTGGAGGCTAAAACATATGAAGAACGGTTGCAGGGATTGGATTAATGAAAAGAAGGATTAGGGGTGACATGATAGCAGTCTTCTTATATTTGAGGGGCTGCCACAAAGAAGAGGGGGCCAAGCTATTCTCCAAAGCAGGATAAAAAGCAATGGGTGGAAACTAACCAAGGAGAGAAGCAACCTAGAACTTAAGGAGAAATTTCCTGATAGTGAGAACAATTAACCAGTGGAACAACTTGCCTCCAGAAGCTTTGGGTGGTTCATCGCTGGAGATTTTTAAGAAGAGATTGAACAACCATTTGTCTGAAATGGTATAGGGTCTCCTTCCTGAGCAAGGGGCTGGACTAGAAGACCTCCAAGATCCCTTCTGACTCTGTTATTCTGAGGACTCCCTGTATGGAATATCTTTTTTTTTTTCATTATCACATTTCTCTTTCTAGAAATTTGCACATTTCCTGGTTCCTCACCCTTAAGTCCTAAGAATGCGTATCCTTCAAACATTTCCTCCCTCTTCTGCCACCTCAGGCTTCAAAATTCCCCTCAGAGAAATTCAAAAGAAATTGTCAAGCAGCCCGAGAATGCGGTCCGAAAACTAGAAACCTCTTTCACAAGAAAAAGGGAAGGAAAATTTCAATAAAGTACTGTAGTCCTGCCTTAACTGAATCATGGAAATGATGTAGAGACAAACCATGCCTGTTTTACACGCTGACGTATTGCGGAGATCTTGACGCAAATTGTTCGTGACCAGATTGTGATCTAGACAAAGATAGGGGCCGGAGTTTGAGCTGAAAAACAACAACGGGCACACATTGTGCCAAAAAGTGCTTCAGGCATTTGGACGGAGCGGCCTAGAGTGGCTCAGAATCGCTTCTTGTTACAGGAACTCCTTGACTTACGACCACAGAGGAGCACAACATTCCCGTTGCTAAGTAAGGCAGTTGTCGAGTGAGTTTTGCCCCGTTTGTCGATCTTTCTGGCCACAGCTGTTAAGTGCATCGTTGCAGTCGTTGATTTAATATAGGTAGTCCTCAACTTACGATCACAATCAAGACAGTTAAGTGTTGCTAAGCGAGAAAGAAGAGTGGTGCTAATGAAGAGAAGGACCAGGGGAGACAGGATAGCCATCTTCCAATATTTGAGGGGCTGCCACAGAGAGGAGGAAGGGGGTCAAGCTATTTTCCAAAGCACCTGAAGGCCAGACAAGGAATAATGGATGGAAACTGAACAAGGAGAGATTCAACCTAGAAATGAGGAGGAACTTTCTGACAGTGAGAACAATCAACCCATGGAACAGAAGTTGCCTTCGGAAGTTGTGGGAGCTTCATCCCTGGAGGCTCTCAAGAAAAGATTTGTCAGAAATGGTGTAGGCTCTCCTGCTTGAGCGGGGGGTTGGACTAGATGACCTTACTAGGTCCCTTCCAACTCTGTTAATCTGTTAAACTTTGGGGTTGCAGAAAACTCTGAGAGAAAACGAAGAAACAAACCGATGGCTCATCAAACAAATCTAGCCAGGATTCTCACTCGGGTCACCAATGAACAAGTTCCATTTATCCTAGTTTGGACGCGTGACACAAAAGCTCAGTGTCCTGGAAGAGACCCAGATGGTGAGAAAAGTGGAAGGCAAAAGGACAACCACAACCTCTTCCCGCAAAGGGAAGAGACTCCGTTATAGTTGTGATAGAGGCACGGTTGGAAGATTTGAAGGATCAGGTTGGGGACAACTCATCCTGGAGAAGTTCTAGCTCTGTAGGTCCCTAATAGGAGTTGACAGCTGTTTGATGGCACTTCATCACTCATCAGTCTATCCATCAAAGCGAACACCAACATTCTCTTGAGAAAATGACTTGATGACACATAATCAATGAACGTTGGTTCTCTAATTTTGTAGCTTCCAGATGGGAAGCTGGGATTTTAGCAGCCAGCGTTTCTGGACAGTGGGGACATCCTAAATAATCGATGATCATCCATCAATCCATCAATACAAAGAGCCAACTCCTAGAAGGAGAGCAAATCCTCCCTTACTGATGATATTACCTAGTTGGGTAATGAAATGCCTGCAAAAAAACAACCAAACTCAGAAAGCACCAAGGACCCCATAATCCTCCTCCTCCTCTCCCCAACTATCCCTCCTTTCCAGCACTGATAATGTTACTGTTGTGACCCAGGTTCCTGGACCCGGACTCCTGGACTCGGATGATTCAGAAAGTGAGGGAGAAGACCTGGCAAGCCCTGCTTCTCTTGAGCCCTCTCCCTCCCTGGCACCCACTCAAAGGGAGGAGGAGGGGCCGGCAAAGCCTGATTCCCTGGAGCCTTCTTCTGATTTGGCAACGCCCCAAGAACAGTTTTGGAGTGATGCAAGGCTGCGCAGGTGTGACCGGCGCGCGCAGCAGAAGCAGTGTTGGGATAAAGCCAAGTCATAATTGTCATGCAGTGACATCTGCAGAGACTATAAATAGGAGGCGGGACTTCCTGGTTTTTTGTCTTGGACAAAGCAATGAATTTGCGGGGGCAAACTGTTTCAATGGAGGGAAGAATATATTCGTGAGTAATTCTGGCCTTATCTATAATTTCCTCGTTATCTCCAGAAACTTGGCAGGCCCGTGGGTAGACGTGGCCAGGACATATATCTATGTAAATAAAAGGAGAAAAGGAGGCCTCTGACTAACTCTTTGCTGGGAGTATTGGGGGGAGGGAAACAGAACAGTTACCTAGTTGGGTAAGGAAATGCCTGCAAGAAAACAACCAAACTCGGAAAGCACCAAGGACCTCATAATCCTCCTCCTCCTCTCCCCAACTATCCCTCCTTTCCAGCACTGATAATGTTACCTAGTTGGGTGATGAAATGCCTGCAAGAAAACAACCAAGCTCAGAGAGCACCAAAGACCCTACAGTCGTCATTGTCCTCCTCCTCCTCCTTCTCGCACTGATGACGTTACCTAGATGGGTAATGAAATGCCTGCAGGAAAACAACCAAGCACAGAGAGCACCAAGGACTCCATAATCCTCCTCCTCCTCTCCACAGCCATCCCTCCTTTCTTGCATTGATAATGTTACCTAGTTGGGTGATGAACGGCCTGCAAGAAAGCAACCAAGCTCAGAGAACGCCAAGGACCTCACAACTCCTATAATGGTGGAAACGGTGGAAGCCCAGATGGATGGACTTTGTTAAAATGGTGTTGGGGGACATGGTTGGAAGACCTAAAGAACCACACTGGGGGAAAATGATATTTGAAATGATGGGGAAAGTAATAATATTGAGGGTGGAAACTATATTATTGTTGGTAATTAAGGAAATAGAATTAACAAAATATGAAAAAGAATTGATTAGAATTATGATCATAATAGGTAGAATTATAATAGCTAGATATTGGAAACTAGATGTGATTTTTGGAATAGAAGAGTGGAATTCTGAAATGTGGAAATTAGCTTTAAATGATAAAATGACATGTGATATTAAAATTAGAAGTGGTGGGTATAAAGAAGATATTTTTTCTGCGCTTGGAAAATTGGACGCCTCAGTACCTGTACCTCGAGAACGTGGATTTTGGCAATCATGAGAATATATCCGAAGACCCAAATCTTCCTTTTTTATGTATAGCACAAGGGTGGAATAAATGTATTTTCTTTTTTTGTCTGTAATGTTAGAAAAAAGCAATAAAAAAATTAATTAAAAAAAAAAAGAAAGAACCACACTGGGGGTAGATCAGAAGTGAAATCTACTTACCTTCCTTACCGGTTCGAAAATGCACACACTGCACACACGTGTCACATGCCTATGCAGACCTGCGCATGCGCAAAACCTTCTGCACATGCGCAGAAGGTAAAAAACACATTACTTCCTGGTTAAAACCAGGCAGTCATGACACCCGGGTTGGTGGGCGGAGCTTTGCTCCACCATCGCTACCGTATCATCGAACCACCGGCCACGATCGCTACCGGTTCGCGCGATCCGGTCCGATCCGGGAGCATTTCACCCCGGGGTAGATCCTACGATGAGAATCTAAGCCTAGCAAGGTGGTTCTAAGCGTGAATACCTCGGTGTTCATATAATTCATCTCTGTTCATGATCTGTTCATTCCTCACCTCGCCCTCGCTGACTGCTACTGCGCCCCTGGCTTATTCGGTCTTCGACCTTAAATAAGTAAGGAAATAGATCAGCGGCTGCTCTGAAAGGGAAGCGACCCAGTTCCTCCAGCGAGGAGAATCAAGTTCCTACGGAAAAGAAAAGTAGCATGGAGTTTCTAGTCGTATTCTGTTACAGCTTCGGCCATTAAAGAGGAAGCCACCGTCTCTTAGGAACAAAAGTAGCTTAATCAAAGCTTAATGTTTCCTTTTCCTTTTCTTTTTTTCCTTTTTTTTTTTGGCCTTTGTTCTTGGGAAGGTTGTGTGATATTTATTTATTTATTTATTTATTTATTTATTTATTTATTTATTTATTTATTTATTTATTATGTATTTATTTATTTGTCAAATACGTATCAGATAACAGATATAAGTATAAACATACCATATTTTTCGGAATATAAGACACACCGGAGTATAAGACGCACCTTAGTTTTTCAGGAGGTAAATAAGAAAAAAGCTGATTGGCAGGTGGATCGGCCTCCCGGAAAACCCCCAAATCAGCTGTTACCAGAGGTGAATTTTAGCAACAGGTTCCTTGGTTGTGAGCTCTGTGCCTTGCTCTTTTTTTTTTCTTTTTTTTTTCTTTCTCTGAAACTTCTGAAACTTTGTTTCAGAAAAAAAACTTTTTTTTTCTGCCTCTAAAAGCCTCCGAAACAGAACTTCAGAAAAAAAGCCTCTGAAGCTCTGTTTGGGGGCTTTTTTTCCTGAAGCTCTGTTTGGAGGCTTTTTTTCCTGAAGCTTTGTGTGGGGGCTTCTTTTCTGAAGCTCTGTTTGGGGGCTTCTTTTCTGAAGCTCTGTTTGGCAGCTTCTTTTCTGAAGCTCTGTTTGGAGGCTTCTTTTCTGAAGCTCTGTTTGGAGGCTTCTTTTCTGAAGCTCTATTTGGGGGCTTTTTTTTCTGAAGCTCTGTTTGGCAGCTTCTTTTCTGAAGCTCTGTTTGGCGGCTTCTTTTCTGAAGCTCCGTTTGGAGGCTTCTTTTCTGAAGCTCTGTTTGGGGGCTTCTTTTCTGAAGCTTTGTTTGGAGGCTTCTTTTCTGAAGCTCTGTTTGGAGGCTTTTTTTTCTGAAGTTCTGTTTGGGGGCTTCTTTTCTGATGCTTCATTTCTGATGCTTTTTTTCAGCCTCTGAAACCTCCGTTTGAGAAGCTGGGCAGGGCCACATTCGGCGTATAAGACGCACCCAGATTTTCCCCCTCTTTTTTGGGGGGAAAAAAGTGCGTCTTATACTCTGAAAAATATGGTAATTATGAATACAGGAAATGGATACGAATAAATGGGGACAGTAGGACAGGGACGGAAGGCACGCTGGTGCCTTATCCACGCCCCTTACGGACCTCTTAGGAATGGGGTGAGGTCTACAGTAGACAGACTAAGGCAGGGGTCGGCAACCTTAAACACTCAAAGAGTCATTTGGACCCGTTTCCCACAGAAAAGAAAACACCGGGAGCCACAAAACCCTTTGGACATCTAAAATGAAGATAACACTACATTTGTCGTTTTTTTACCTTTATGCTGTGTATAAAAAAAAACTATAGTGTGTTGCATTTATGAAACCAATGACTTGTTAAAGAAAAAGTACCTTTTTATTTCTGCATGCAACAAAAACATTTTGAACTCCGAAAAAAAAAAAAAGATGGGTCCAATGTGCGGGTGTCTCGCACATTGGCGGTTGTGATGCATATATTGAGCGACAGGGAGCCGCAGCAGAGGGATGGAAGAGCCACAGGCGGCTCCAGAGCCGCAAATTGCAGATCCGTGGTCTAAGGTTAAAGTTTTGGGCAAGAAACCACAGAGTCAGGGAGGCATTGACCACTCTGTTGCTGAAGTCGTATTTCCTGCAATCAAGTTTGGAGCGGTTTACCTTGAGTTGGTATCTATTGTGCGTTCGTGCGTTGTTGCGGTTGAAGCTGAAGTAGTCACTTCTGGTGGCAATTTGCTCCACAGCTTAATTGTTCTCATTGTCAGGAAATTTCTCCTTACGTTCTAAATAATAATAATAATAATAATAATAATAATAATAATAATAATAATAATAATAATAATAATAATAATAATAATAATAATAATAATAATAATAGAGCATATGCACCAAGACAAATTCCTTGTGTGTCCAATCACACTTGGCCAATAAAAATTCTAAAATTCTAAAATAATAACAGAGTTGGAAGGGACCTTGGAGGTCTTCTAGTCCAACCCCCTGCCTAGGCAGGAAACCCTACGCCATTTCAGACAAATGGTTATCCAACATTTTCTTTAAAATTTCCAGTGTTGGAGCATTCATAACTTCTGGAGGCAAGTTGTTCCACTGATTAATTGTTCTCACTGTCAGGAAATGTCTCCTTAGTTCTAAGTTGCATCTCTCCTTGATTAGTTTCCACCCATTGCTTCTTGTCCTGCCCTCAGGTGCTTTAGAGAATAGTCTCTCTTCTTTGTGGCAACCCCTGAGATAGTAGAACCCTGCTATCATGTCTCCCCTCGTCCTTCTTTTCATTAAACTAGACATACCCAGTTCCTGCAACCGTTCTTCATATGTTTTAGCCTCCAGTCCCCTCATCATCTTGGTTGCTCTTCTCTGCACTCTTTCTAGAGTCTCAGCATCTTTTTTAATATCATGGCGACCTAAACTGGATGCTGTATTCCAAGGGTGGCCTTACCAAGGCCTTATAATAGTTCCATGGCGCAAGGGAACATGCTGGCTGGGGAACTCTGGGAGTTGAAGTCCACACATCTTAAAACTGCTGAGTTTAAAACATACTACATGGTTCCTTCTTAGTTCCTGAGCATGCTGCAAACCTGCTGCTGAGTTTTTATCTTCCTTAAATTGGCCTCACCTTGTTCTCAGGACACTCCTGTTTGTAGCAATTGCCCCATCTAGTGACTGTTTTTTCCTTAAGATGACTAGGCATCTTAAGGAAGAAAACTCTTTTCTTTTTTCTTGTTCTAATTAACAGTTTATTTTTTTTCCCCCTTGGTGTGACAATCATCGAATTACAGGTAGTCCTCAACTCGCAACAGTTCATTTAGTGACAGTTTAACGTCACAATGGCGTTACAGACCCCTCGCATCCTGGACATAAACTGTTTCAACTCCTACCCTCAAAACGACGCTATAGAGCACTGCACACCAGAACAACTAGACACAAGAACAGTTTTTTCCCGAAGGCCATCACTCTGCTAAACAAATAATTCCATCAACACTGTCAGACTATTTACTGAATCTGCACTACTATTAATCTTCTCATCGTTCCCATCGCCAATCTCTTTCCACTTATGACTGTAAGACTGTAACTTGTTGCTGGCAATCCTTATGATATATATTGATATATTGACCATCATTTGTGTTGTAAATGTTGTACCTTGATGAACGTATCTTTTCTTTTATGTACACTGAGAGCTTATGCACCAAGACAAATTCCTTGTGTGTCCAATCACACTTGGCCAATAAAAATTCTATTCTATTCTATTCTATTCTATTCTATTCTATTCTATTCTATTCTATTCTATTCTATTTTTCACACTTATGACCATAGCAGCATCCCAGGGTCACGTGATCAAAATTCAGACCCTTGGCTCACCCACTGGTTAGAAACTGCAGCTGGTTCAGTGACGGACGTCCCATGAACCACAGCTGTAGTTGCCCAGGGGCTCCTGGTCGCATGTTCAAGTTCTGGTTACTGTTTATAAGGCCCTTTGTGGCATGGGCTGTGGTGGGATTCTACCAGTTTTGACCGGTTCGGGCAAACCATTACCTCTGACTATCAGCCGAGAGCGAACCGGTTCGCTTTATTTATTTTTTTTATTTTTTTTTATTACTTTTTTCCAACAAACAAAAAAGAAAATACATTATACACCCTTGTGCTATACATAAAAAAAGGAAGATTTGGGTCTTCGGATATATCCTCATGATTGCCAAAATCCACGGGGCGTGGCCATGACCGTGGTGGGGTAAGGACCTTTCCTTCACTTCACAGGGCTTATTAATGAAGATTTATGAGGATTTATGTTGTTTGGAATGCACCGTTATGGATGAAAGTTAATAAATCATGAAGTGAAAGTGTCAACAGCCCAGCAGACTGAATTTAGAACTGGTTCGCTTTAATTTTGAAGTGGGCCCGCCTGCCTGCCGCTGCGTTATACTCACCTGTATTTTCCTTGGCGGCAGCAACGCGGAAGGCAGGGGCGGGTTTCAAAACCCGTCACTCCCGGTTCGCTCATGGGCATGCGCAGAAGCATCCGGGCGGGTAGGCAGAGACGAACTGGTAGCAACCCACCACTGGCGGAAGGTGTGTTTTCTCCAAACTGCGCCCGCATGGGTGAGCGCAGCGAGAGAGTGAGCACAAAGTGCAGGCCTAGCAAACCGGTTGTTAAACCGGTAGGATCCCACCCCTGGGCATGGGGCCTGGTTACTTAAAAGGCTGTCTATTTTCCATAACTTTTTCTTCCCTTTCAGCAAAATGTCTGGTTTAATGAAAAGAAGGACTAGGGGAGACATGACAGCAGTCTTCCAATATCTCAGGGGTTGCCACAAAGAAGAGGGAGTCAAACTATTCTCCAAAGCACCTGAGGGCAGGACAAGAAGCAATGGGTGGAAACTCATCAAGGAGAGAATCAACTTAGAACTAAGGAGAAATTTCCTGACAGTGAGAACAATTACATCAGTAGAACAACTTGCCTCCAGAAGTTGCGAATGCTCCAGAGCTGGAAGTTTTTAAGATGTTGGATAACCATTTGTCTGAAGTGCTGTAGGGTTTCCTGCCTAAGCAGGGGTTGGACTAGAAGACCTCCAAGGTCCCTCCCACCTCTGTTATTCTATTTCTGATTTCTGCTTTGTTTTCTTAGGAAAATATCTTATAGTTTTTTTCCAGAATGCTATTTGAAATAGGACATAACCGTGAGCTAAAATTCACTTATGTATTTGGTTTTGAGCATAGTGTAAGCATCATATTCTCCAAAGCACCTGAAGGCAGGACAAGAAGCAATGGGTGGAAACTCATAGAATAGAATAGAATAGAATAGAATAGAATAGAATAGAATAGAATAGAATAGAATAGAATAGAATAGAATAGAATAGAATTTTTTATTGGCCAAGTGTGATTGGACACACAAGGAATTTGTCTTGGTGCATTTGCTCTCAGTGTACGTAAAAGAAAAGATAGGTTCATCAAGGTACAACACTTACAATACTTAATGATGGTCATAGGGTACAAATTTAACACTTAATGATACAACACTTAATGATAGTCATAGGGTACAAATAAGCAATCAGGAAACAATCAAAATCAATATAAATCATAAGGATTACCAGCAACGAAGTTACAGCCATACAGTCATAACTGGAAGGAGATGGGTGATGGGAACGATGAGAAGATTAATAGTGCAGATTTAGTAAATGGTTTGACAGTGTTGAGGGAATTATTTGTTTAGCAGAGTGATCAAGGAGAGAAGCAACTTAGAACTAAGACGAAATTTCATCACTGGAGGTTTTTAAGAAGAGATTGGACAACCATTGGGCTGAAATAGTATGGAGTTTCCTGCCTGAGCAGGGGGTTGGACTAGAAGACCTCCAAGGTCCCTTCCAACTCTGTTATTCTGTTAAAATTGGGCAGAGCTGACAGCCTCCAGATCACTTTCATTAAACGGCTTTTCGCCCTTGGATAGCTGCAGCTCAGATACAGCAACGTAACTAAATATTGTTGCGTAAGGGCCAGGCAGCGAAGAGGGAATTGCAGCCCTTCTTTCAAGTATTGATTCATTCATTCATCTATTATTGAAGTTATATCTCATCTTTCCCTTCGTGGTAACCTCCCCCCCCGCCTCCCCCTCCCCCCGCCTCCAAGAACGTCTCGCCGCAATTTTGGAAAAATGCGGAATACGGAAACGTAAACCTAAAAACAGTACAAATGAAAGTCAAAGCAAAATTTAAAATGAGCAAACCGAGATAGTTTCGCTGATCTTGTTTAGGCTTGTTCAACGGTTGCAAGGCAAGGCAAGCTCCCTTCGCTGCATCAAATGAAATATATACACTACACAAGAGGGATGGAATTAAAAACCGCTCAAAAGCGGTTTTAGAATATCAGGTTTTCAGCGCACCTCAGTGCCAAACGTCAACGCAGGTACAAACACATCGCATCCTTTATTGTGCGACACCAAGTTTTGCTAAATACGCTGCAGTTGCCCGGCTTCATATATAAATTACACTAAGCTACAAATCATGGCTTAGAAAACACAGGGGCTGCGACGGCCCAATGGGCAAACAAATCCCATCGGGGTTTAGGGTGACGTCTCAAATGGTTTGCTCCACCACCATCAAGGTGGATAGTCCTCAATGTACGACCATTCGTCTAACAACTGTTTGAAGTTACGACATCGCTGAAAAAAGGGATTTGTGACCTCAGCCACCATGGCGTCATCATCGTCATCCTCTTTTAATGACCCCATAATCTCCTACGGGGTAGAGTCTGGGCAGCTGAATGGAGCTGAGTGTTTACTGGCCGGATGCCCTTCCTGTTGCCAATGCGGAGTTTTGTCCAGCGGATATATTCTCAGTGTCTCCCAGAGACAGAAATATCTGCTCCTACCTAGGATCGAACTCACAACCTCCCGATAATGAGGCGAGAGCTCCATCTCTAGGCCAACACAGCACTCTGCGGCATCCCCATGGTCACGGGATCAAAATTCAGGTGCTTGTGTATTGATGACGGTTGCAGTGTCCCAGGGTCACGTGATCCCCTTATGCAACCTTCTAAACAAGCAAAGTCCATGTGGAAGCTGGGCTCGCTTAACGACCCTGTGATTCACTTAACAACCGCAAGGGGCAAAATAGTCATAAATTCAGGCTCGATTCAAACCACCTTGCTTAGAAACAGGCATTCTGGTTCCAATCATCGTAAATTGAGCACTAACTGTAAAGCCTTTTTAAAGATGCCGTTATTTTTTTTTCTCTCTCTCTCTCCTCCCTCCCTCTCTCTCCCCTTCCATCCCTCTCTCTCTCTGTCTGTCTATCTCTCTCCCCCATTCTGCCTCCCTCTCTCCCTCTCTCTCTCTGTCTCTCTTTTTCTCTCTCTCTCCCACTCCATCTCTCCCTCCCTCCCTCTCTCCCTCTGTCTCTCTCTCCCCCTCCATCTTTCCCTCTGTCTATGTCTGTCTCTCCTCCTCTCTCCTCCCTCTCCCTCTCCCTCCCTCCAGCCCTCTCTCTCTGTCTATCTCTCTTCCCCTCTCTCCCTCCCTCTCTCACTCTGTCTCTCTCTCTCTCTCCCCCTCCATCACTCCCTCTGTCTCTCTCTCTCCCCCTCCATCCATCCATCCCTCTCTGTCTGTCTCTCTCCTCCATTCTCCCTCCCTCCCTCTCTCTCTCTGTCTTTCTTTTTCTCTCTCTCCCCTCCATCCTTCCCTCTCTGTATCTGTCTGTTTCTCTCCCCCATTCTCCCTCCCTCCCTCTCTCTCTCTCTGTCTCTCTCTCCTCCCTCCCTCTCTCTCTCTGTCTTTTTCTCTCTCTCTCCCCCTCCGTCCTTCCCTCTCTCTGTCTGTCTGTCTCTCTCCCCCATTCTCCCTCCCTCCCTCTCTCTCTGTCTCTTTCTCCTCCCTCCCTCTCTCTGTCTCTCTCTCTCTCTCCCCCTCCATCACTCCCTCTGTCTCTCTCTCTCCCCCTCCATCCATCCATCCCTCTCTGTCTGTCTCTCTCCTCCATTCTCCCTCCCTCCCTCTCTCTCTCTGTCTTTCTTTTTCTCTCTCTCCCCTCCATCCTTCCCTCTCTGTATCTGTCTGTTTCTCTCCCCCATTCTCCCTCCCTCCCTCTCTCTCTGTCTCTCTCTCCTCCCTCCCTCTCTCTCTCTCTGTCTTTTTCTCTCTCTCTCCCCCTCCTCCATCCTTCCCTCTCTCTGTCTGTCTGTCTCTCTCCCCCATTCTCCCTCCCTCCCTCTCTCTCTGTCTCTTTCTCCTCCCTCCCTCCCTCTCTCTCTCTGTCTTTTTCTCTCTCTCTCCTCCTCCTCCATCCTTCCCTCTGTCTATCTGTCTGTCTCTCTCTCTCTCTCTGTTCACAAGTTTTGCCATCCAAGGAAAATACCGACTGGCCCTTTTTGAGAATAACAACAACAACAACAGCTTGTGTTCCCCGCAGTTCAGGAAGAAGTGTGCGAAATGCTAATCACAAATAATCCCTCCTCTTTATTTGCTCCATTTCAAGAATTATGATGTTAACACACTGTAAAATCGTTGCTTTTCCCTCTTTTCCAGCGAGTTTGCACGTGGTCTGAATCTTTTCTCATCCAGAGAGTTTGAGGAGCCAATCTCTCAAGTTGAACCACCCTTGCAAGTTGCTTTGAGATTTTCTTCTTTTAAAAACAAAACAATAAAAAAAAAAGTTGCCTTACAGGCATTCAACGCCATTGAATCACAATCACGCAATCACAATCACGCAATCACAATCAGGAGGCTGGGAGTTCGATCCTAGGTAGAGGTAGATATTTTTCTCTCTGGGCACAATGAGAATATATCTACTGAACAAAACTCCGCATTAGCGACAGGAAGAGCATCCGGCCAGTAAACACTCAGCTCCATTCAGCTACCCAAACTCCACCCCGTGAAGAATTATGGGGTTGTTGAAAGAAAAAAAGAAGGGACATGGCGGCTCAGTAGCTAAGACGCTGAGCTTGTCGATTGAAAGGTCGGCAGCTCAGTGGTTCGAATCCCTAGTGCTGCCGTGTAACGGGGTGAGCTCCCATTACTTGTCCCAGCTTCTGCCAACCTAGCAGTTCGAAAGCACGTAAAAAATGCAAGTAGAAAAATAGGGACCACCTTTGGTGGGAAGGTAACAGCATTCCGTGCGCCTTTGGCATTGAGTCATGCCGGCCACATGACCACGGAGATGTCTTTGGACAGAGCTGGCTCTTCGGCTTTGAAATGGAGATGAGCACCACCCCCTAGAGTCGGGAACGACTAGCACATATGGGCCAGGGGAACCTTTACCTTTAAAAGAAGATGATCGGCATTCAATGCCGTATCTCTCTGGATCCACTAGGAGAGCAAATAAATGTACCACCGCTAAACCATTTCCACTGATTCGCAGTAATCGAAATGTTATTCGTGGGAATTAATTGACACTAGCTTCAAATTTGTCTAATGCCAAACGAAGGAATAATATTTGATCAGGAAGGAAAATCAGTGCTGTCCCATCTAAATATTAATCAGGCTTCACCCTGCTTAGATTGCTTAGATCCTGATTGCTTATTTGTAGCCTATGACTATCACTAACTGTTGTATCATTAAGTGTTAAATTTGTACCCTACGTCTATCATTAAGTGTTGTAAGTGTTGTACCTTGATGAAGGTATCTTTTCTTTTATGTACACTGAGAGCGTATGCACCAAGACAAATTCCTTGTGTGTCCAATCACACTTGGCCAATAAAAAATTCTATTCTATTCTATTCTATTCTATTCTATTCTATTCTTATTCTATTCTATTCTATTCTATTCTTATTCTATTCCATTCCATTTCATTCCATTATTTCTATTCTATTCTATTCTATTCTATTCTATTCCATTCCATTCCATTCCATTATTTCTATTCGATTCGATTCGATTCGATTTGATTCGATTCGATTCTTATTCTATTCTATTCTATTCTATTCTATTCTATTCTATTCCATTCCATTCCATTCCGTTCCATTCCATTATTTCTATTCTATTCTATTCTATTCCATTCCATTCCATTCCATTCCATTATTTCTATTCTATTCTATTCTATTCTATTCTATTCTATTCTATTCTATTCTATTCCATTCCATTCCATTCCATTCCATTCCATTCCATTATTTCTATTCTATTCTATTCTATTCTATTCTATTCTATTCCATTCCATTCCATTCCATTATTTCTATTCTATTCTATTCTATTCTATTCCATTCCATTATTTCTATTCTATTCTATTCTATTCTATTCTATTCTATTCTATTCCATTCCATTCCATTCCATTCCATTTCATTCCATTATTTCTATTCTATTCTATTCTATTCTATTCTATTCTATTCCATTCCATTCCATTCCATTATTTCTATTCTATTCTATTCTATTCTATTCGATTCGATTCGATTCTTATTCTATTCTATTCGATTCGATTCGATTCGATTCGATTCGATTCTATTCTATTCTATTCTATTCTATTCTATTCTATTCCATTCCATTCCATTCCATTCCATTCCATTATTTCTATTCTATTCTATTCTATTCCATTCCATTCCATTCCATTCCATTATTTCTATTCTATTCTATTCTATTCTATTCTATTCTATTCCATTCCATTCCATTCCATTCCATTCCATTATTTCTATTCTATTCTATTCTATTCCATTCTATTCTATTCTATTCCATTCCATTCCATTCCATTCCATTCCATTCCATTATTTCTATTCTATTCTATTCTATTCTATTCTATTCCATTCCATTCCATTATTTCTATTCAATTCGATTCGATTCGATTCGATTCTTATTCTATTCTATTCTATTCTATTCTATTCCATTCCATTCCATTCCATTCCATTCTATTATTTCTATTCTATTCTATTCTATTCTATTCTATTCTATTTTATTTTGTTTTAAATCAGTTCACTAATTAGTTCCCTCTAGGTGGGTGAGTGGAGGGGGGGGAAAAACAGGATTTCAATCTGCTAAATAACTCCAGGCAGTCCTCGACATACATCTATTCGTTTTAGTGACCAAAGTTTACAACAGACCCCCAAAAAATTAACCGATGGACCATTTTTCACACTTACGACCATTGCAGCACCTTCGCGGTCACGTGATCAGACGCTTGGCAACTGACTCATAGTTATGACGGCTGCAGCGTCCCGGGGGGGGGGGGTCACATGATCCCCTTTTGCGACCTTCCAGCGAGCAAAGTCAAAAGGGGATGCCAGATTCACTTAACAACCATGTCGCTAGTTTGACAACCGCAGTGATTCACTTAACGACGCTGGAAGGAGAAAAAAAAGATTGGAAAATCTGGCAAAACTCACCGAACAGCTGTCTCTCTCAGCAACGGAAATGTTGGGCGTTCAGTTGTGATCGTAAGTTGAGGACTTTCTATTCCCCCTCCCCCACATATTTAACCGGCCTCTAGGATCAGAACACCCGAAAAAGGTACTTTAAGATTTCCAAATCATTTTGCATCTGCAAAAACATACTGAAATTGTCGTGTCCCACTCCTCCGCTGACGGCCGGGTCAGGGAAATCCGAATCAGGGGTGCCTCTGCAGCTCTGCCAAAGTCCTAGCAAAGTCCTCAAGGCAGGCAGGAGACCAGAAAGTGACTTCAGCAAGATATGTTTAGACTTTGCCTGACTCAGAGACTGCCAGAAAGCAGATCCTTTATATAGGCCATGGGGTGTGGCTCCATGACTCAGTCTGCCCCTCCCTTCCTTCTGTTGCCTCCGCCTATCAAGTCTTCTGACGCGAGGGTCACTCCAGTCTGCAGCTGTTGGCAATTGACCTCCCTCAGGGGAGGGGGAGGGGGAGGGGTCTAGTTGCTCCGTTTGCCTGGGCATGGAGCCAGGGCTGGGGCCGGGAGGTGCTCCCTCCTCCGCAGCCTGTCTGGGCATGGAGCCAGAGCTGGGGCCGAGAGGCATACTAGGACATTCCTCAGCGTTCGGAAGCAGATAAAAAGGCCCCGGCTGCGGTGAGAGCGGGCAAGACACAACAGAAATCATAAAAACAGGGCCGTAATTTTAACCATCGCACAGGGATTAATAGCCACTTTATTCGGACAAAAAATAACAAACAGGAATGAAATGAGGCTATTTAAATTCTTACAGCGTAATTCTGGAAATGTCATCAGATACCAGGATCGTATTATCACATGTGGTGGACATATCCAAAAGCAAAAAAAAACAACTATTGGATTAAAATTAAAACATGGTTAGAAGAAATGATACAACAACATATAGATTTAAAACCTGAACTGTTCCTACTGGGTATCCTACCAGAGAAATTTAGTAAAGAAAATATATATTTGATTATTCACATAATAACTGCAGCGAAGATAGTATTTGCGCAAAGATGGAAAGCAGAGAAAATCCCTACAGAGGGGGAAGTAATTAAGAAAATATTGGATTGTGCAGAAATGAATAGATTGACTTTGACAATTTAAAAAAAGAGAGGAATATGAATACTTTAAGATATGGGGACAATTTTATCATTGGTTAGAAAAGATGTATGTATGTATGTATGTATGTATGTACGTATGTATGTATGTATATAATAATAATAACAGAGTTGGAAGGGACCTTGGAGGTCTTCTAGTCCAACCCCCTGCCCAGGCAGGAAATCCTACACCATTTCAGACAAATGGTTATCCAACAGTTTTTTAAAAATTTCCAGTGTTGGAGCATTCACAACTTCTGCAGGCAAGTTGTTCCACTGATTAATTGTTCTAACTGTCAAGAAATTTATCCTTAGCTCTAAGTTGCTTCTCTCCTTGATTAGTTTCCACCCATTGCTTCTTGTTCTACCCTCAGGTGCTTTGGAGAATAGTTTGACTCCCTCTTCTTTGCGGCAACCCCTGAAATATTGGAACGCTGCTATCATGTCTCCCCTAGTCCTTCTTTTCATTAAACGAGACATACCGAGTTCCTGCAACCGTTCTTCATATGTTTTAGCCTCCAGTCTCCTAATCATCCTTGTTGCTCTTCTCTGCACTCTTTCTAGAGTCTCAACATCTTGTTTACATCGTGGCAAACAAAACTGGATGCAATATTCCAAATGTGGCCTTACCAAGGCATTATAAAGGGGTATTAACCCTTCACCTGATCTTGATTTTATCCCTCTGTTAATGCATCCTAGAACTGTGTTGGCTTTTTTGGCAGCTGCTGCACACGGCTGGCTCATATCTAAATGGTTATCCACTAGGACTCCAAGATCCCTCTCACAGGTGCTACTGTTGAGCCAGGTACCACATATACGGTACCTGTGCATTTTGGATTTTTTGCCTAAATGTAGAACCTTCCTATTTTCACTGTTGAATTTCATTTTGTTAGATAGCGCCCAATGTTCAAGTCTGTCAAGATCCTTCTGTATCTTGAGCCTTTATCTTCTGGAGTGTTGGCTATTCCTGCCAGCTTGGTGTCATCTGCAAATATATATAGGGTAATGTTGTAATGAAACATGGGACGAAAAAAGAGGAGAAGATTGATAAATGTATTAATAGCAAAGCAAGAAACGTGGAAGAAATGTTGCAATAAATGAAACGATGATATTATAAAATGATTAACATTGGCGAACAAGAAGGAGACAACACAAAAGATGTGCCCAGATGAAGCACTGAACAATTGATAATGTATTGTATGTTTGTTTGCTTACAAATTAAAAAAAAATTCTTACAGCATAGCACACTTGCTTGAACGCAGAGATACAAAGACTTCTGTGAGTTTTCCTTACCGTGAGCTATGGAAACCAAATATTTTTTTTTCTCCCTTTTAATCTCCCGCTGATGTCATAAAAGGTAAAAGTTGAATATTGATTGGAGGCGCAGCTAGACAGAAATTAGTCAGCAAGGTTTATTAATATCCCTTCCTTGGGTTTATAGAAATTGGGGGAGGGAGGGGGGAAGGAGCGGATTCCAGGAAGCACAATAGACATCAGGTATTGCATCAGTTGTTGTTGAATCGTGACCCTTAATGGCAAGTGGCCGGTTAGATTATAAACAGACAATCCTTTTCTGATCTTTGCCAGGTTTTTTATATCTTTTGCTGACTAATACTGCTTTAATTGGAGATGGGTACAGGAATTGGGCCAGGGGTGAAATCTACTTACCTGTTGTGACCCAGGCCCAAGTAGGTAGTAGGAAACTCAGTCAGTGAAAAAACAAACAAACTTTATTCGAACAGCTGAGAATTAATTCATTCCCGGCGTCGTTCAACTAAATTAAAGCAAATTCCTCCCAACACAAATTCCTCAGTCCTATCGCAAACCTTGGTCCGATTAGGCAAACTGCCAAAGGCCTTTCTTGGCAAATGTTCAGAAGTCACAAAAATAAATGGAAGATGTTGACAAAGCGGAAGACGAAGCTACCAATGTTGTTTTCCGGCAAAGCCCAAATGTAGTTGCTGGTCTTTTAAGCCTTATGGGAGGGGCCAATCATCTCTTGGCCCTACTCCCAAGTCGTCCTCTCTGCTTGAGCTGCTCTTGCCTTTTGGCAGCTCTTCTCATGCGTGCATTAGGAACAGGCTCCTCCTGTTCCTCTGCCTCACTACTATCAGTCTCTGGAGGCTCTGCTGTCCGCACCTCACTCCCCAATAGCCCTGGGCTCACCTCAGCCTCATTGCTGTCCGACTCGGTTGCCAGCTCTGCAGGCTGCTGGCAGACCGCAACATTACCTTCCTTACCGATTCGGAAGTGCACGTGTCACATGCGGGCACACACCCTCTGCCCATGCACAAAACCTTTCTGCGCATGCACGGAGGGTACAAAACACATTACTTCCTGGTTAAAACCAGAAAGTAATGACAGAGGGCCAGTGGGCGAAGCCTCACACCACAATTGCTACCGGTTCTCCGAACCACCAGCCAAGATCGCTACCGGATTGGGCGATCCGGTCCGAACCGGGAGCATTTCACCCCTGAATTGGGCCTGTCTAATTTAGTGAAAAGAAGGAGTAGGGGGGTGACATAAGAGCAGTCTTGCAATATTTGTGGGGCTGCCACAGAGAGGAGGGGGTCAAATTATTCTCCAAAGCATCAGAAGACAAGACAAAAGTGGATGGAAGCTAACCAAGGAGAGAAACAACCTAAAAAATAAGGAGAAACTTCCTAACAGTGAGGAGGACAATTAACCGGTGGAACAGCTTGCCACCAGAAGTTGTGGGTGCGCCATCGCTGGAGGTTTTTAAAAAGCGATTGGACAACGATTTGCCTCGGTATATAGCGATCTTGGAGAATCTTTTCGGCATCAAGTGCCGAAACAGGACTGTACGGGGGAGGGAACAGCGGAAAATGGAAAAGCAGTTCCTGGCGGGCATACATGTGCTGGGAAGCTGAGTTTCTGGTTTCTGGCAGGCGCCTGTGCACCTGGTCTTCCTGTTTCCAGCACTCCCCATGTAAGGTATGCTGATTAGCATACGTTTAAAGCGACAGTAAAGTTTTCTTAACATGGGATTTGTTTTACAAATGGTTAGACCCCCTGGAGAAGAGCCTAATGTTGAGAAAGATTGAGGGCAAAAGAAGAAGGGGACGACAGAGAACGAGATGGCTGGATGGAGTCACCGAAGCAGTCAGTGGGAGCTTAAATGGACTCCAGGGGATGGTAGAGGACAGGAAGGCCTGGAGGAACGTGATCCATGGGGTCGCGATGGGTCGGACACGACTTCGCAGCTAACGACAAGACCACAAAGGCAGAAATCAGAAATGGGAAGAATATTATTATTTATAAGTAAATAGAATAGAATAGAATAGAATAGAATTTTATTGGCCAAGTGTGATTGGACATACAAGGAATTTGTCTTGGTGCATATGCTCTCAGTGTACATAAAAGAAAAGATACCTTCATCAAGGTACAACATTTACAACACAATTGATGTCAATATATCAATATAAATCATAAGGATTGCCAGCAACAAGTTATAGTCATACAGTCATAAGTGGAAAGAGATTGGTGATGGGAACTATGAAACGATTAATAGTAGTGCAGATTCAGTAAATAGTCTGACAGTGTTGATGGAATTATTTGTTTAGCAGAGTGATGGCCTTTGGGAAAAAACTGTTCTTGTGTCTAGTTGTTCTGGTGTGCAGTGCTCTATAGCATCGTTTTGAGGGTAGGAGTTGAAACAGTTTATGTCCAGGATGCGAGTGATCTGCAAATATTTTCACGGGCCTCTTCTTGATTCGTGCAGTATACAGGTCCTCAATGGAAGGCAGGTTGGTAGCAATTATTTTTTCTGCAGTTCTAATAGTGTCACAATTACTGATATTAGGTATAATTGACCCAAACAATACACTGTATAATTAAGCACTTACATAAGTTAAAGAAAAATGTATAAAATAAAACTTATAAAAAAAGATAAAGTGACAATAAAGTGACTTAACTCTAAGTCTTGGGAAAGTACAGACTCAAATCAACCGCCACTCAGAACTGTTAACTTCGATAGCAACTTCTCTGTTGTTATTTTTTTTTCCTTCCTGGACAGATTCCTTACGAAACGTCCCCCTTGTGAGTCACGGTCCTCGTTCATCCCCAGCCGAGTTCAGCGGCTCCAACCAACGGTTGTTGCGGGAACGGAAAACGTCGGCTCCTTCGCACTCCAGCCAACCCACGCTCTTCACTTTTGAGTCGCCTTCCAATCACATCCGGAGTACCCTTTCCACCAGCGCCCCTCAAGACTATCTCTTTCTACACCAATGCATGAGCCAGAAATCAGAAAATACAAGGTAACTCTTGGCGAATCCAAGAATTCTTTTTCGATCTAGAGCTGGGGTCCCCGATCCCGGGTCCACAGTCTCGTGCTGGGCTGTGGCCCATTCGGAACAGGGCCGTCCAAGCAGCGGGTGAGCACACCAGCGCACGAAGCCAGTGGTGGGCTGCTGCCGGTTCGGACCGGTTCGGATGAACCGGTAGTTCCAACCAACAGCTGGGCCCACCCACCTGCCCTGGCGCTATCACGTCCTATATCTATGATGGCAAACCTATGGCACGCATGCCTGAAGCGGCATGCAGAGCCATGTCGCCTGGCATGCGTGGCGTCACTTGTTCCTCTTCTGGGTTTCTGGCACGCATGCACACGCGGTGATCAGCTGGCCTGTTGTGTATGTAGCAGTGCCGGAAACTGGAATAACTGGTCTCCCCTTTTCCAGCGGGAGCATGCACGCCGGCCAGCTGAGCGCGGCAGTAACCAGAAGACTTCCTGGCCGGTGCGCATGTGCACGCCGAAAACCGGAAGTACTTTATCCGGCGCTCCTCTTCCTGGTTGCGGCCTTGATGAACGTGCGCACATGTGTGAAGTGGTCCCTTTTCGGCCATCACTGTTCTATATTATCTACATTTTTTTGATGCCGCACACTCACGGTTCTGGGCGAACTGGTTGTTACAGTGTGTGACACCCACCTCTGCTTGAAGCTCTATTTGAGCAAGTGGCAAGTGGGCACGTGAAATTATCCCCGGGACACAGCATAAAAATGAGTCGGTTGCCAAGCGTCTGAATTTTGATCCTGTGATCACGGGGATGCTGCAATGGTTATAAATGTGAAAACCGATCGTTAAGTCACTGTTTTTTTTTTGGTGACATTGGTAACTTTGAACGATCACTAAATGAACCCTTGTAAATCGAGGACGACCTCTACTTGAAAGCTTGCCGCATTTTCTCTCCTTTCATTAGTCCGGCTGTTGCTTGCTTCAAATAGTCTCAAAGTAGATTTCCAGTTTAAAAGATTGGAAATAAGGAAGAGGAAAAAAAGGAAGAGGGGTAAGAGCAGTGATAGGTTGCCCCCAGTTCGGACTGGTTCTTGCGAACTGGTAGTAAAACCGGGGGTAGGCTCCGCCCACTGACCTCGACATCATCAGGAAGCATCTGTGCATGTGCAGAAGCAAGCACATGCACAGAAGCAAGCGTGCACATGAGTGAAGCGAGCACGTGTGTGATCCCGCTGCGAACAGGTAAAGGTAAGTAGAACCCGTCCCTGGGTAACAGCCAGTTTGGCCTTGTGGCTAAGGTGCTGACCTAGGGATCAGGAGATGGTGAGTTCTAATCCTGTTATTTGACATGAAAGTGTCGTGTCCCCCTCCCCCTCCGACAGCCGGGTCTGGGAAGTCCGTATCAAGCGTGGCCACGAAGCCTCTGCAGCTTTGCCAAATTCCTGTCAGATTTCTCAGGCAGGCAGGAATCCAAGGTGTGACTTCAGCAAACCAGATGAGACTTTGCTTGACTCAAGGAATGCCAAAAAGCAGATCCTTTATATAGGCCATGGGGTGTGGCTCCATGACTCAGCACATATCCAGGCCTGCCCCTCCCGTCCTTTTGCTGACGTCGCCTCTCAATTCTCCGGAAGCGGGGATCCGTCCACTGTGAATTCCCTTCCTCCTGATCTGCTGCCGGCAATGCTAGCACGTGGCTGGCTTCATGCTCACACGCTGTAGGAGTGAGGTTTGTTTGTTCATTCCTGACATTCTATCCGGGCATGGTGCCAGGGCTGGGGGCTGGAGGCATGCCAGGCCGTTCCACTTCATTATCAGACTCTGAATCGGATAGCAGGAGATGGGAGGGGCCCGGCTGAGGAGAGGGGGGAGGACAAGGCACAACAGAAAGGCAGCTAGGTAACTTTGGGACAAGACCAGTCTATTATTTTTACAAATAACAGGGTGGCAAACATATCTGACATACTATCTTCCTCCTATTTTCCCCACAACAGCCCTGTGAGGTGGGTTGGGCTGAGAGACAGGGACTGGTCCAAAATCACCCATCCAGCTTACATGGCCGAGGCAGGACTAGAACTCACCGTCTCCTGCTGATTGGCTGAAAGTTACCCATGATGGCTTTCATGGCTAAGGTGGGACTAGAACTCACCATCACCTGGTGATTGGTCCAAAGTCATCCATCCAGCTTTCATACCTAAGGCAGAACTAGAACTCATCATCTCCTGGTTATTGGCCTGAAGTCCCCTACTAAATCCAAGGTGGGACTAGAACTCACCATCACCTGGCGATTGGTCCAAAGTCATCCATCCAGCTTTCATACCTAAGGCAGAACTAGAACTCATCATCTCCTGGTTATTGGCCTGAAGTCCCCTACTAAATCTAAGGTGGGACTAGAACTCACCATCACCTGGTGATTGGTCCAAAGTCATCCATCCAGCTTTCATGCCTAAGGCAGAACTAGAACTCATCATCTCCTGGTTATTGGCCCGAAGTCCCCTACTAAATCTAAGGTGGGACTAGAACTCACCATCACCCGGTGATTGATACTAAAGTCACCCAGCCGGCTTTCACGCCTAAGGCAGAACTAGAACTCCTCATCGCCTGGTCATTAGCCCAAAGTCCCCCACTAAGTCTAAGGTGGGAATTGAACTCACGGTTTCCTGTTTTCTAGCCTGGTGCCTTAACCACTAGACCAAACAGGCTCTCGGGATCAACAAAGTCATCCTTCTTCTTCCTCCTCCTCCTCCTCTTCTTTCATTGGCAGGAGCGCCAGCTTCTCGCAAGCCACCCGGTTCTTCATGAGGAGCGACCCGTCGGTTCAGAAACTGCCTCAGGAGAACGGACATTGTGTCAACGGGTTGGGCGGGCAGCTCCACGGTTTCTACAGTTTGCCCAAACCCAACCGGCACAACTCGGAGCTCCGAGACAGCGCTTACGATTTGCCCCGAAGTTTCGGCTGCTACGCCCACACCAAATCCAGCCTCACCGGCTCCGAGACGTCGGATAGCGAGGAGGTCTACACTTTCAAGACCCCCAACAGCACCCTTTGCAAAGACTTTGGAGAACTCTCCACGGATTCCTACGACGTGCCCGGCACCCCTCTGTCCGTTTACCAGATCCCGAGGACCTTCACGCTCGACAAAAACCACAATGCCTTGGCGGTGGCTTCGAGCGAGGCGGTGGCGACGCCTCCCCCCAGGCCCCCTAAGCCGGGGCAGGCCGAATCCCGCTGGGGCAGCCCCCAACAACGCCTGATGGACAGCGAAGGCCTCAGCATAAGTCCAACGGTCACCACCATTCCCCGAAGGAACACCCTACCGGCAGTGGAAAACTGCAGGTTACACCGAGGTAGCTCCATCACGGGAGGTTTTTCAAGAAGAAACTGGACAGCCATTTGTCTTGGAATGGTATAGGGGTTTTCTGTTTGAGTAGGGGGTTGGCCTTGAAGGCCTCTAAGGTCCCTTCCGACTCTATTGTTTTGTTCTATTCTGTTCTGTTCTGTTTTGTCCTATCCTATCCTCTCCTATCCTAAGTTGTATCCTTCCTTCCTTCCTAACCCTTCCTTCCTTCCTAACCCTTCCTTCCTCCCTCCCTTCCTCCCTCTCTCCCTCCCTCCCTTCCTAACCCTTCCTTCCTTCCTTCCTAACCCTTCCTCCCTCCCTCCCTCCCTCCCTCCCTCTCTCCCTCCCTCCCTTCCTAACCCTTCCTTCCTTCCTTCCTAACCCTTCCTCCTCCTCCCTCCTCCCTCTCTCCTCCCTCCCTTCCTAACCCTTCCTTCCTTCCTAACCCTTCCTCCTCCCTCCTCCCTTAATCCTCTCCTCCCTCCCTTCCTAACCCTTCCTTCCTTCCTTCCTCCTCCTCTCCCTCCTCCTCCTCCCTCTCTCCCTCCTCCCTTCCTAACCCTTCCTTCCTTCCTTCCTAACCCTTCCTCCCTCCTCCTCCTCCCTCTCTCCTCCCTCCCTTCCTAACCCTTCCTTCCTTCCTAACCCTTCCTCCTCCCTCCTCCCTTAATCCTCTCTCCTCCCTCCCTTCCTAACCCTTCCTTCCTTCCTAACCCTTCCTCCCTCCCTCCTCCTCTCCCTCCTCCCTTCCTAACCCTTCCTTCCTTCCTTCCCAACCCTTCCTCCCTCCTCCTCCCTCTCTCCTCCCTCCCTTCCTAACCCTTCCTTCCTTCCTTCCTAACCCTTCCTCCCTCCTCCCTCCTCCCTCTCTCCCTCCTCCCTTCCTAACCCTTCCTTCCTTCCTTCCTAACCCTTCCTCCTCCTCCTCCTCCCTCTCTCCTCCTCCCTTCCTAACCCTTCCTTCCTTCCTTCCTAACCCTTCCTCCTCCTCCCTCCTCCCTCTCTCCCTCCTCCCTTCCTAACCTTCCTTCCTTCCTAACCCTTCCTCCTCCTCCTCCCTTAATCCTCTCTCCTCCTCCTTCCTAACCCTTCCTTCCTTCCTTCCTAACCCTTCCTCCTCCTCCCTCCTCCCTCTCTCCCTCCCTCCTTCCTAACCCTTCCTTCCTTCCTTCCTAACCCTTCCTCCCTCCTCCTCCCTTACTCCCTCTCCCTCTCCCTCCTCCCTTCCTAACCCTTCCTTCCTTCCTTCCTAACCCTTCCTCCTCCTCCCTCCTCCTCCCTCTCTCCCTCCTCCCTTCCTAACCCTTCCTTCCTTCCTTCCTAACCCTTCCTCCTCCCTCCTCCTCCCTCTCTCCCTCCTCCCTTCCTAACCCTTCCTTCCTTCCTAACCCTTCCTCCTCCTCCCTCCCTTAATCCTCTCTCCTCCCTCCCTTCCTAACCCTTCCTTCCTTCCTTCCTAACCCTTCCTCCTCCTCCCTCCTCCCTCTCTCCCTCCTCCCTTCCTAACCCTTCCTTCCTTCCTTCCTAACCCTTCCTCCTCCCTCCCTCCTCCTCTCTCCTCCCTCCCTTCCTAACCTTCCTTCCTTCCTAACCCTTCCTCCCTCCTCCTCCCTTAATCCTCTCCTCCCTCCCTTCCTAACCCTTCCTTCCTTCCTTCCTAACCCTTCCTCCTCCCTCCCTCCTCCCTCTCTCCTCCCTCCCTTCCTAACCCTTCCTTCCTTCCTTCCTAACCCTTCCTCCTCCCTCCTCCTCCCTCTCTCCCTCCCTCCCTTCCTAACCCTTCCTTCCTTCCTTCCTAACCCTTCCTCCTCCCTCCTCCCTCCCTCTCCTCCCTCCCTTCCTAACCCTTCCTTCCTTCCTTCCTAACCCTTCCTCCTCTCCCTCTCCCTCTCTCCCTCCCTCCCTTCCTAACCTTTCCTTCCTTCCTAACCCTTCCTCCCTCCCTCCCTCCCTTAATCCCTCTCTTCCTCCCTCCCTTCCTAACCCTTCCTTCCTTCCTTCCTAACCCTCCCTCCCTCCCTCCCTCCCTCCCTCTCTCCCTCCCTCCTTCCTAACCCTTCCTTCCTTCCTTCCTAACCCTTCCTCCCTCCCTCCCTCCCTTACTCCCTCTCTCCCTCTCTCCCTCCCTTCCTAACCCTTCTTTCCTAACCCTTCCTCCCTCCCTCCCTCCTTTCCTAACCCTTCCTTCCTTCCTAACCCTTCCTCCCTCCCCACCCCTCCCTCCCTTCCTAACACTTTCTTCCTAACCCTTCCCTCCTTCCTAACCCTTCCTCCTCCTAACCTCCCTCCCTTCCTAACACTTTCTTCCTAACCTTTCCTTCCTCCCTAACCCTTCCTTCCTTCCTAACCTTTCCTTCCTTCCTAACCCTTCCTCCCTCCCTCCCTCCCTTAATCCCTCTCTTCCTCCCTCCCTTCCTAACCCTTCCTTCCTTCCTTCCTAACCTCCTCCCTCCTCCCTCCTCTCTCCTCCCTCCTTCCTAACCTTCCTTCCTTCCTTCCTAACCCTTCCTCCCTCCCTCCCTCCCTTACTCCATCTCTCCTCTCTCCCTCCCTTCCTAACCCTTCCTTCCTAACCCTTCCTCCTCCTCCTCCTTTCCTAACCCTTCCTTCCTTCCTAACCCTTCCTCCCTCCCTAACCCTCCCTCCCTTCCTAACACTTTCTTCCTAACCTTTCCTTCCTTCCTAACCCTTCCTCCCTCCCTAACCCTCCCTCCCTTCCTAACACTTTCTTCCTAACCTTTCCTTCCTTCCTTACCCTTCCTTCCTTCCTAACCCTTCCTTCCTAACCCTCCCTTCCTCCCTCCTCCTTTCCTAACCTTCCTTCCTTCCTAACCTTCCTCCCTCCCTAACCCTCCCTCCCTTCCTAACACTTTCTTCCTAACCTTTCCTTCCTTCCTAACCCTTCCTCCCTCCCTAACCCTCCCTCCCTTCCTAACACTTTCTTCCTAACCTTTCCTTCCTTCCTAACCCTCCCTTACTCCCTCTCTCCCTCCCTCCCTTCCTAACTGTTCCTTCCTTCCTTCCTAACCCTTCCTCCCTCCCTCCCTCTTTCCCTCCCTCCCTAATACCTCCCTTCCTTCCTTCCTAACCTTTCCTCCCTCCCTCTCTCCCTCCCTCCTTTCCTAACCCTTCCTTCCTAACTCTTCCTCCCTCCCTCCCTCCCTCTCTCCCTCCCTCCCTTCCTAACCCTTCCTAACCCTTCCTTCCTTCCTTCCTTCCTTCCTTCCTAACACTCCCTCCCTCCCTCCCTCCCTCCCTCCCTTCCTTTAGAAACCTTATAGGGCCATCTCCAGGCCTACTGACAGAACCCAGTCTTCCGGGCCTTTAAAAAAAATGTCAATCTCATTTCCACACGGATGATGTTCCATAGGGAGGGAGCCACCACGGAGAAGGCCCTTTTTCTTGGTCCCACCAGATGGAGGTCCTTAAGAGAATGGGCTCCTGACATCTCCTGCCCCCCTGCTCTGGATGGTCGGGTAGACACGACTGGAAAAAGATGGCCCTACAAATTGTCTGGACCCGGGGCCAAATTATTTGAAGGGCCATGTTTTTCCAATTATGTCCATCCAACCCACCAGAGCAGGGGTGGGCAGAGGATGTTAGGAGGTCCTTCTCTTAAAGTGACAACCAGCACCTTGAATTGGATCAGGGAGCTGAGCTGCTGCTCGTTTTCTATCAGAAGATTATTTGAGGAAGGGGCTTTTTCCCCAACGTTCCTCTTAAGTGCAGCCCCAACTTCTGTGAAGAGTAGGGACGTGACATTGGAGCCAGGGGTGGGTTCTACTCAGTGGTGGGATTCAAGTAATTTAACAACCGGTTCTCTGCCCTAATGATTTCTTCCAACAACCAGTTCGCCAAACTGCTCAGAAAGTTAACAACCGGTTCTCCCGAAGTGGTGCGAACCGGCTGAATCCCAACACTGGTTCTACTTACCTTTATTACCAGTTTGCATCATATCCCGCGCACGCTCGTTCACATGCGCAGAAGAGTTTTGATGACGTTTGAGTAAGTGGGCGGAGCCTCCCGTCGGCTTTACTACCGATTCTATAGAACCGGTCCAAACTGGGGGCAACCCACCACTGATTGGAGCAGTGATTCTCAGCCTTGGCAACTTGACGATGGGTGGACTTCAACTCCCAGAATTCCCCAGATGTCTTGATACCGAGTTGGAAGGGACCTTGTAGGTCATCTACTCCAACCCTTCCCCCACCCAGGGGTGCTATTCTGACAGGCTCTGGAGAATCGGTACCGGAAATTTTGAGTAGTTCAGAGAACTGGCAAATGCCCTGGTCCCAGAGTAGGGTGGGAATGGGGATTTTGCAATATCCTTCCCCCAGGAGTGGGAAGGGAATGGGGATTTTGCAGGATCCTTCCCCCAGGAGTAGGGAGGGAATGGGGTTTTTGCAATATCCATCCCCCAAAGTGGGGTGGGAATCTGGAATTTTACAGGATCCTTCTCTTGGAGTGGGGTAGGAATGGGGATTTTGCAATATCCTTCCCCCAGGAGTGGGGAGGGAATGGGGATTTTACAGTATCCTTCCCCTGAAGTGGGTTGGGAATGGGGATTTTGCAGTATCCTTCCCCTGGAGTGGGGTAGGAATGGGGATTTTGCAATATCCTTCCCCCAGGAGTGGGGAGGGAATGGGGATTTTGCAATATGCTTCCCCCAGGAGTGGGGAGGGAATGGGGATTTTGCAATATCCTTCCCCCAGGAGTGGGGAGGGAATGGGGATTTTGCAGGATCCTTCCCCCAGGAGTAGGGAAGGAATGGGGTTTTTGCAATATCCATCCCCCAGGAGTGGGGTGGGAATCCGGAATTTTACAGGATCCTTCTCCTGGAGTGGGGTAGGAATGGGGATTTTGCAATATCCTTCCCCCAGGAGTTGAGAGGGAATGGAGATTTTGCAGTATCCTTCCCCTGCCACGGCCACCAAGCCACGCCCACAGAACCAGTAGTAAAAAAAAATTGAATTCCATCACTGCCCCCCACCCAAGCAGAGCAGGCCCTACGCCTTGCTGAGGTTGAGAAATGCTGGTGAAACTAACTTTTGCTGATCTCTTAATGCTGCATTTAGAGGAACATCTCAGTTGACTTGCTCTCATGTTCCTGTCCATGCTTTTGGTTCCAGCCTCTTCCTGCGAAACCTATGAATATCCTCAGCCCAGCGTCAGTGGCACGGGGCCGTCGGCCGAGTCTGCGAATCTCTTTGGAGCCAGTTCGTATCTGGTGAGCTTCGCGGGCCTTTCGAGAAACGTCTCAAGCTGCTTGTTAGACGTCTGTGAGAGATTCTCAGTCATCCAGGTCATGGCTGTCCCAAAGATGCTCCTTCAAAAGGCAACCGGACTTTCTTGGTGGTTGTTTTTTTCTTGAAAACAGAGAGGAGGAGGAGGAAGAGGAGGAGGAGGAGGAGGAGGAGGAGGAGGAGGAGGAGGAGGAGGAGGGGGAGGAGAACGAGGAAGAGGAAGAGGAACGAAAAAGAAGGAGAGGGACCAGGGGAAGGAAGAAGGAGAAGGAAGAAAACCAGGGGTGGGATTGAAAAATTTAGCAACCGGTTCTCTGCCCAGTTGCTGGGTGGGCGTGGCCATGGGGGCGTGGTCTATTTGGCCTCCTGCACCATGTGGGGAGCGTTTTTGCCCTCCCCGGGCCCTGGAGGCTTTCCTTGAACCTCCAGGATGGCAAAAACGGCCTCCCCCAGGCTCAGGAGGTCCTCGGGAGGCTGGAAGTACGTCCACTTCCGGAACATAGAATCATAGAACATAGAATCATCTATTACAACGTCCTTCCTGTCGAAGACTACTTCAGCTTCAATCGCAACAATACACGAGCACGCAATAGATTTAAGCTTAATGTTAACCGCTCCAATCTTGATTGCAGAAAATATGACTTCAGTAACAGAGTTCTTAATGCCTGGAATGCACTACCTGACTCTGTGGTCTCTTCCCAAAATCCCCAAAGCTTTAACCAAAAACTGTCTACTATTGACCTCACCCCATTCCTAAGAGGTCTGCAAGGGGCGTGCATAAGAGCACCAGCGTGCCTACCGTTCCTGTCCTATTGTTTCCTTTCGTTATATCCAATTAATATAGTTATTACATACTCATACTTATAGCAATGGGTGGAAACTGATCAAGGAAAAAAGCAATTTAGAACTAAGGAGAAATTTCCTGACAGTCAAAACAATTAATCAGTGGAACAACTTGCCTGCAGAAGTTGTGAATGCTCCAACACTGGAAATTTTTAAGAAAATGTTGGATAACCATCTGACTGAAATGGTGTAGGGTTTCCTGCCTGGGCAGGGGGTTGGACTAGAAGGCCTCCAAGGTCCCTTCCAACTCTGTTGTTGTTTTTATTGTTATATATATGCTCACTTATTGTACAGTCATTTCATGCTTATGCTTATATATACTGTGTGACAAAATAAATAAATAAATAAATAAACAAACTTCTGGGACACCCATTTTTCACCCTCCAGGAGCCTCTGCACGAACTCTGCACTTAGCTCACATCCAAAACGGGCCGCGTGGAGGCTCCTGGGAGGGGCGGGGCAGGCAGAGCCAGCCATTCCTTGCATCATTCCTTTACATCTGGTTCGGCAAACCAGATGTAAAATTAGCATCCGGTTTTCCCAAACCGGCTGAATCCCACCCCCTGAAGAAGACGCGAGGAGGTGGAGGAAAGAAGGAGGAGGAGGAGGAAGAAGAAGGAGAGAGGGCAGGGGAAGAAAGAAAAGAAGGAGAAAGAAGAAGAAAGGAGGAGGAGGAAAGGAGGAGGAGGGTCTTCAAGGGAAAAAAACCCCAAGAAACTCCAGGCATCATTTGAAAAAGCACCTTTGGGACAAGGAAGGAACTGAAGAAGCTTCTCGGATGAGAAGCAAAATGTATTCAAAGAAAACCAAAAAAAAGTCCAGCTGCCTTTTTAAATATATATATATATATATTTGTTTTCTGAGGTTTTCGCGGGTGTTTGTATGTAGGTCTTTGGTTATTCGGGTTTTCTCCCGCGTAAAATTGGAAGTGTCTTGGCGACGTTTCGACGAAGTCTCATTCGTCATCTTCAGGCTTCAGCTTCGTGCTTCTGGGAGCAATGTGTGATTGCAGCTGTTTCTTCCTCAGAGCACAAAAAAAAACCCATCCAATCAGAGCACAGCCAAGTTCCCACCCAATCAGTTCAAACCCCCACTAGCAGTTAAAAAGGAAGAAACAGCTGCAATCACACATTGCTCCCAGAAGCACGAAGCTGAAGCCTGAAGATGACGAATGAGTCTTCGTCGAAACGACGCCAAGACACTTCCAATTTTACGCGGGAGAAAACCCGAATAACCAAAAACCTACATACAAATACCCGTGAAAACCTCAGAAAACAAATATATATATATATATATGTATGTATGTATATATGTATGTATGTATATATATAAAAAGCACTTTTGGGACAACCATGACATGGATGACTGTAAATTTCCGTATACATTTTGCTGTATTAACCCCTTTCTCCATTTCCTTTTATTATCGGGGACCGTGTTTTCCTCAAAAAATTTTGCAATTCTAGTATTTCTGGGTTCTTTAATTTATGATTATTGGTCACAGTTCTGTTGAGAGGAATTTAACTTTTGCGTTTGTTGAATTGTCCCACGGTGAGTTGTGCTGTTGTGAGTTGCACTGTTGTGAGTTACGCTGTTGTGAGTTGTGCTGTTGTGAGTTGCGCTGTTGTGAGTTGGCCGTAGGGAGTTGTCCCATTCCGCAGAGGGAGCTGCCAGCTGATAACAGCTGACTAAACGTGAAAGTCACCTACAATTAAAGCAAGTAAATAAAGAAAGAAATATTGGCGGATTTATGTTAACGACCTTGTGGAATTCTCTTTTTCCTCTCTTTGCCCTTACAGAGAGCAACCGTGGTTTTCCCCAGTACTATTGTCTAGAGCAGGGGTGTCAAACTCAAGGCCCGGGGGGCAGGGGAATGGATCCGATCCGCGGGGCCGCCCTGGAAACAGCGAAGGACCAGCCTGTGGTGCCTCTGTGAGTGAAAACGGAGCTCAGAAGGCCACAGGCAGCCCTCACGAGCTCCATTTTCACTGGCGGAGGGTTGCAGGAGGCCGTCACAACCGAAAAAGGAACTCGGGATCCCGTTTTCGCTGGCAGAGCCCTCGGGCCACAGATGCCCCCAACAAGAGTGACGTCAAGCTGCCCCCCCTGCCCCTCCCCTGAGGTCAAACACAACCCTGATGCGTCCCTCAATGAAATTGAGTTTGACACTCCTGGTCTAGAGTCTTAAGGACTAGAAACTTGTCTTAAACAAGCAAAGCTGAAATTCAGGCTGCCTTACCGAGCTAGGAATGGAATGTTTTCCTACCTTCCCTATTCTGACTCAGCTTTCGTTTTCTGTCCCAGCAGAACAAAACCGTTGTGGCTCGTTCCCATAGCGCGGACTCCGAAGACAACTACGTCCCCATGAACCCAGGTTCTTCCCTCCTGCAGAGGATGGAGCGCTCCGATGACAGCTCCCAGAACCTCTACATCCCCATGAGCCCTGGGCCTCACCACCTGGACATGATGGCCCATTCTTCCTCCACCTTCCCAGCTCAGAAAGGCAGCGGCAGCAGCTCTCAGCCCTTGAGGCGGATGAGTGAAATCCAGCCCCCACCCATCAACCGCAACCTTAAGCCAGATCGAAAAGGTGAAGACTTGGGTGGATGGATGGATGGATGGAAAGAAGGATGGGTGGATGGATAGATGGATGGATGGATGGATGGATGAAAAGGATGGGTGGCTGGCTGGCTGGCTGGCTGGCTGGCTGGCTGGCTGGCTGGCTGGATGATCAAAAAGATGGATGGATGGATGGATGGATGGATGGATGGATGGATGGATGGATGGATGGATGGATGGATGGATGGATGGATGGATGGATGGATGGATCTATGGATGGATGGATGAAAAGAAGGGTGGGTGGTTGGCTGGCTGGATGGATGGATGGATGGATGGATGGATGGATGAAAAGGATGGGTAGGTGGGTGGCTGGTGGCTGGCTGGCTGGCTGGCTGGATGCTTGAAAAGATGGATGGATGGATGGATGGATGGATGGATGGATGGATGGATGGATGGATGGATGGATGAAAAGGATGGGTGGGTGAGTGGGTGGATGATGAGTGAATGGATGGTGGAAGAGATGGATGATTGAAGGAAGGATGGCTGGAGGGATGGGTGGATGACTGGGTTAATGTGGATGGATGGATGGGTGATGAAAAGAAGGATGGATCAATGAATGATGAAAAGAAGGATGAGTGGATGGGTGGGTGAGTGCATGGATGGATGGATGCTGGAAAAGATGGATGGATGGATAAGTGGGTGGGTAGATGGATGATAAGTGGATGGATGGATGGTGGAAGAGATGGATGATTGAAGGAAGGAAGGCTGGAGGGAAGGGTGAATGAGAGGGTTGATGTGGATAGATGGATGGATGGACGGATGGATGGATGGATGATGAAAAGAAGGATGGATCGATGAATGGATTGATGAAAAGAAGGATGAGTGAATGGTTGGATGGATGGATGGATGGATGGATGGATGGATGGATGGATGGATGGATGCTGGAAAAGTTGGTTGGATGGATGGATGGATGGATGGATGGGTGGGTGGGTGGGTGGTGGGTGGGTGGGTGGATGATGAGTAGATGGATGGATGGTGGAAAAGATGGATGGATGATTGAAGGAAGGACGGATGGATGGAGTGATGGATTGATGAGTGGATGGATGGATTCTGGAAGAAATAGATGGGTGGGTGGATGAATGGATGGATGGATAATGAAAAGAAGGACTAATGGATGGAGAATAGATGGATGGATGGTTGAAGGAAGGAGGGCTGGAGGGATGGTATGATACTTTTAATAATTTCAGCTCAATGGAGCCTTAAGCAGCTCTCCAACCTAACTGTGATTCTTTCTCCTCCAGCCAAACCGACCCCGCTTGACCTCAGGGGCAATTCAGTCATTGATGAACTGCCCTTTAAATCGCCAGTCACAAAATCATGGTCTAGACCCGGGTGAGTATAACACTGCATTGTTTTTTTTTAAAGAGCCAATTTGGTTTAATCATGATTTCTGGAACCCAGGACACAGTGAGTTCTAGTCCTGCCTTAGCATGAAAGCCTGTGGGTGACGTTGGGCCAATCACCAGGAGACGGTGAGTTCTAGTTCTGCCTTAGGCATGAAAGTGGCTGGGTGACTTTGAGCCAGTACTTCTCTCTTAGCCCAATCTTAACCCAATGTTATTGTGCCAATGTTATTGTGGGGAAAATCAGAAGAATGAAAGAATGTCATGCCTAAGGTGCCAGTGTGAGTTCTAGTGCCACCTTAGCCATCAAAGCCCGCTGGGTAACTTTGATCCAAATACCAGGAGACTGTGAGTTCTAGTCCCGCCTTAGGCATGAAAACCGGTTGGGTGACTTTGGGCCAATCGCCAGAAGACCGTGAGTTCTAGTCCCGCCTTAAGCTTGAAAAACAAACTGAGTGGTTTTGGACCTGTCACTCTCTCACTCAGCCCAAGCCACCTTAAAGGGTTGTTGCTGTGCCGAGAACAGGAGGATGAAAGAGCATTAGCTATGTTCCCCAGCTTGACTTATATATACAGAGTAGTCCTTGATGTAGGACCACAATTGTGCCCAAAATTTGCTGAGCGAGAGAGTTGTTAAGTGAGTTTTGCCCCATTTTACAAACTTTACTGCCACCGTCGTTAAGTGAATCCCTGAAGTTGTTAAGTTAGCAACCTGCTTGTTGGCTGGGGAATTCTAGGAGTTGAAGTCCACCCATCTTAAAGCCACCAAGGCTGAGAAAAAACTTCCTAAACACTTAGGAAATACGTTTTTTTAAAAATATATATGCTTTGTACAAGAAGCACAGGTACCGTATATGTGGTACCTTGCTCAGTAGTAGTAATTGTGAGAGGGATCTTGGAGTCCTGGTGGACAACCGTTTAAGGAGCCAGCTGTGTGCAGCAGCTGCCAAAAAAGCCAACACAGTTCTGAGCTGCATCAACAGAGGGATAGAATCAAGATCACGTAAAGTGTTAATACCACTTTACAATGCCTTGGTAAGGCCACACTTGGAATATTGCATTCAGTTTTGGTCGCCACGATGTAAAAAGGATGTTGAGACTCTAGAAAGAGTGCAGAGAAGAGCCACAAAGATGTTTAGGGGACTGGAGGCTAAAACATATGAAGAACAGTTGCAGGAACTCGGTATGCCTAGTTTAATGAAAAAAAGGACTAGGGGAGACATGATAGCAGCGTTCCAATATTTCAGGGGTTGCCGCAAAGAAGAGGGAGTCAAACTATTCTCCAAAGCACCTGAGGGCAGGACAAGAAGCAATGGGTGGAAACTAATCAAGGAGAGAAGCAACTTAGAACTAAGGAGAAATTTCCTGACAGTGAAAACAATTAATCAGTAGAACAACTTGCCTCCAGAAGTTGCAAATGCTCCAGCGCTGGAAGTTTTTAAGATGTTGGATAATCATTTGTCTGAAGTGCTGTAGGGTTTCCTGCCTAAGCAGGGGGTTGGACTAGAAGACCTCCAAGGTCCCTTCCAACTCTGTTATTCTAAGATGCTTTGTACAGGTAGTACGAGGTTTACAGGTGGCCTAATTCTGCAACTCCTTAAATGGTATGATAGCAGTGAAGAGCAATAGCACAATTCTGGGAATACGCACAGCTGTTTAAGAATACAGGGCCTGGGTCTGCCAGATTCTCCAAAGCACATTCGGGTCAAAGCACGGCCCCTCTCTTCCCCCTAATGCTAAACCAGCCCCTGACCCTTCTAATACAGGGAGCCTCACTCCCCTGGGGCTGAGTGGGCAGGCAGTCCAGCCATTAACAGTTGAATGGAGCTGTCTGTTAGGTTGCAGACAATTTGTCATGCCCTAATTCAGATTATCATTCATTGTCTGGGAGGAGAAAGGATGGGTTTGTCTCCGGGTGAGGTCACCGTTGTTGAATCGCCCACTGTCCACCAGCTCAGATGTTGTACTAAGCCCAGAATTTGCAAACCACAGGGGTTGAGTTCACCCATCATCGTAAGGCATATGTAGCTTGGTATAAAAGAAAAAGCCAGCCGTAGTTTTAAAAGACAGAATAGCAGAGTTGGAAGGGAAATTGGAGGCCTTCTAGTCCAACCCACTGCTCTGGCAGGACACCCTACGCCCGTGACGGCGAACCTAGGGCATGCGCGCCACCGGTGGCACGCGGAGCCATTTCTGCGGGCACGCGAGCCGTCGCCGTAGATCAGCTCCACCGCGCATGTGCCTGCACCTCCCGCTGGCCAGCTGATTTTTCAGGTCTCTGCTGCGCCTGCGGGAAACGCACGCACATGGCCATGCCTCCTACCCCTCCCAGGAGTCTCCACGCGGCCCATTTTAGATGCCAGGAAAGTACAGGGCTCGCGCGGAGGATCTGGGAGGATGAAAAATGGACCTACTGGAAATCTGGAAACGGGCCATTTCCAGCCTCTGGAGGACCTCCGGTGGGCCAGGGGAAGCCGTTTTCACCCTCCTGGAGGCTTCAGGATAGGGTTTCCCCCCACCCCCCGTATGGTTTTAGGACAGAGGTGGGGGCACCATGGCCCCTCCATGACTTGTGGACTTCTACTCCCAGAATTCCTGTGCCAGCCGGCTCAGGAATTCTGGGAGTCGAAGTCCACAAGTCATAAAAGGACCCTGGTCCCCACCTCTGGTTTAGGATATTGTGAATTGGGGTGTTGGGAGGATAGGATTTCTGGGCCCGTGTGATTTGTGAATTAGACCAGAGGTCTCCAACCTTGGCAACTTTAAGACTTGTGGACTTCAAATCCCAGAATTCTCCACGAAGCATGCTTCAAGATGGGTGGACTTCAACTCCCAGAATTCCTTAGCTAGCATCCTTCAAGATACATAGACTTCAACTCCCATAATCCCTCAGCCAGCATGAGGCACAACTGATACATGATACCTGGGGAATTCTGGGAGTTGAAGTCCACAAGTCTTAAAGTTGCCAAGGTTGGAGACCCCTGCTCCAGAGGATAAAAAAACAAGCCTACCAAAAGTCGGGAAATGAGCCGTTTCCGGCCTCCGGAGGCTTCAGGGAAGCCTGCTAGGCCCAAATTGGGGTGCGAAGGCGATTGCATACACATGCACAGGGGGCCGGAGCCTGTGTGGGGGGCATTGGATTATGAATGTGGGCACGTACGGATGTGCTTTCGCCACCTGAGGGGAAAAAAAAGTTAGCCATCACTGCCCTATACCGTTTATTTTATTTTATTTATTGATTTGATTTGATTTTTATACCGCCCTTCTCCCGAAGGACTCAGGGCGGTGTACAGCCAGAATAAAATCCACAACATACACAATTAAAACAGAGTTTAAAACAAAGCATATTACAAAAGTGGCCGACATTTAAAAAGTTTAAAACACTAAAATTAATAAATAACCCCAATTAAAATTTAGTAAAACTTTTAAGCCAGTCCCGCTTGAATAAATAGATGCGTTTTCAGCTCACGGCGAAAAGTCCGAAGATCAGGCACTTGGCGTAAGCCAGGGGGAAGTTCGTTCCAAAGCGTAGGAGCTCCAACAGAGAAGGCCCTACCCCTGGGGGCTGCCAGCCGACATTGTTTGGCAGACGACACCCTGAGGAGACCCTCTCTGTGTGAGCGTACGGGTCGGTGGGAGGCATGAGGTAACAGCAGGCGGTCCCGTAAGTACCCGGGCCCTAAGCCATGGAGCGCTTTAAAGGTGGTAACCAGAATCTTAAAGTTTACTATATATATATATATATATATATATATATATATATATGTGTGTGTGTGTGTGTGTGTGTGTGTGTGTGTGTGTGTGTGTGTGTGTGTGTGTGTTTTCTGAGGTTTTCACGGGTGTTTGTATATAGGTCTTTGGTTGTTCGGGTTTTCTCCCGTGTAAAATTGGAAGTGTCTTGGCGACGTTTCGAAGTCTCATTCGTCATCTTCAGGCTTCAACCGTGCTTCTGGGAGCAATGTGTGATCGCAGCTGTTTCTTCCTTTTAACTGCTAGTGGGGTTTGAACTGATTGGGTGGGAGCTTGGCTGTGCTCTGATTGGATGGGGTTTTCTGTGCTCTGATTGGCTGGGGTGTGTCCTGTGTTGGTGGGGGCTTGGTTGTGCTCAGTCTAGTCTGTGCTGCAGGGGATTTGAGCTGGTGAGCTGCATAGCTGTTGTTTGGCTTTGTGGTGGTGCTACATCTTCATAGTGGGTGTCAGTCTGCTGCATGAATGGATTGGAGGGGTTTGAAATGGCTAATGTTGCAGCTGCGGTCTGGCTTCTGGTCCTTGGTCGTGCTTCATGATCAGTGTGGGTTTGGGTCTGCTTTCTGGGTGGATGTGCGGTGGTGACATCCTGTGTGGACCTTGTGAGTGTGGGTCTGGTGTCATTCCTCGTGTTAGGGACTCGTTTGTCAATAAGGCAGGTTTCCAAATGGCTGGTAGGCGGAGGTGTCATCTCGTTTGTTCATGCTGTGTGGGCGTTTTCTATCTCAATGGCTTCTCTGATTATTCTGTTGTTAAAGTGTTCAGTTTTGGCGATAGTTCTGGTCTTTTAAAGTCAATATCATGTCCTGTGACTTTAAAGTGTTGGACCAGGGAAGAAGTTGGTTCCTCTTTTTGAATGAGTTCTTGTGTTCTTCAATCGTGCACTTATTCTTCTGTTGGTTTGTCCAATGTATGTGGTGGGGCAGGCGGTGCATGGGATTTCATATACTCCTTGATTTTCTAACTCAATTTTGTCTTTGGGGTTTCTTAGGATGGTGGATATTTTTCTGTTTGTGCAGAATGCTGTCTTGATGTTGTGTTTGTGGAGGATCTTGCTGATTCTGTCTGTGGTGCCTTTTATATATGGGAGGAGGGCTGTGCCGTTTTCTTGTTCTCTGTCTTGGATTTTAGTGGGGGGTTCTTTTTGGATTAGCTTGGTAATCTTATTTCTTTGGAATCCATTGGATGTTAGTACGTTAGTGAGAGTGTCTAGTTCGGGTTTTAGGTGTTGTTCATCAGCTAAGCATTTTGTTCTGGAGATGAGTGTCTTGGCTACGGAGTTGATCTGTGCTGGGTGGTGGTGTGAGAGTGCGTGCAGATAGCGGTTTGTGTGTGTTTTCTTCTGGTAGATGGTGTGTCCTAGGGAGCCATTGGGTTTTCTGTAGACTAAGACATCCAGGAAGGGAAGTTGGTTATTAACTTCTGTTTCCATGGTGAACTGTATTTTGGGGTGTAGGCTATTGAGGTGTGTGAGGAAGTTGTCAAGTTTTTCTTTCCCGTGTGGCCAGATTATGAAGGTGTCGTCTACATATCTGAGCCAGAGTTTGGGTTTGTGATCAGATTTTTCTAGAGCTTGGGTTTCAAAGTGTTCCATGTAGAGATTGGCAATGACAGGTGAGAGGGGTGATCCCATGGGTGCTCCTTCTACTTGTTTGTTCAAACCCCCACTAGCAGTTAAAAGGAAGAAACAGCTGCGATCACACATTGCTCCCAGAAGCACGAAGCTGAAGCCTGAAGATGACGAATGAGACTTCGTCGAAACGTCGCCAAGACACTTCCAATTTTACACGGGAGAAAACCCGAACAACCAAAGACCTATATATATATTTGTTTTCTGAGGTTTTCACGGGTGTTTGTATGTAGATCTTTGGTTATTCGGGTTTTCTCCCGCGTAAAATTGGAAGTGTCTTGGCGACGTTTCGACGAAGTCTCATTCGTCATCTTCAGGCTTCAGCCGTGCTTCTGGGAGCTTTTGCACGGCTGAAGCCTGAAGATGACGAATGAGACTTCACGAAACGCCGCCAAGACACTTCCAATTTTACGCGGAGAAAACCCGAATAACCAAAGACCTACCTACAAACACCATGAAAACCTCAGAAAACATATATATATATATATATATATATATATATATATATATATATATATATATATATATATATATATATATATATGTAGATCTTTATATATACCATTTAAATTTCCTTCATTAGGCTGTTTTGTACTGTTAGCTTGTTTTGCTGCGTTGGTAGTTCCTTGATCGTGGCATTGTTTCACTTGATTGTTAGTCAAGTCGTGTGAATCTCTGCTCATCTGGGCGTCAATTGCTGGCGGGGAAATATTTTGGTCTCTTTTTTAAGAAGAGATTGGACAACCATATGCCAGAAACGGTATCAGGTTTCCTGCTTGAGCAGTGGGTTCGACTAGAAGACCTCCAGCGTGCCTTCCACCCATGCTTATTCTGCTATTCTGTTTTGAAACCTAGCAAAAACCTTTGGGGTTTTTGATGGTCTCTTTTGAATGGTATGTAGCTGTTGTTCATCTCAATGTGCCTGTCGATGGCCGATTTTTCTGAGTGCCAGGCTTCCAGGAATTCTCTAGCATTTTCGGACTTGGCTTGGTTTAAGATGCCCACAGTTTCCCCACTGACACTATGGTTCTGTCTCTCCATCTACTCCAAGTTTGGCAGATAGGATTCCTGAAAACCCTCCTGTGCCCTAACGGCAGGACAAGAAGCAACGGATGGGAATTAATCAAGGAGAGAAGCAACCTAGAACTAAGGAGGAATTTCCTGACAGTGAGAAATGTCCATGGAGTTTCTCAGTCATCCAGGTCACGGTTGTCCCAAAGGTGTTTTTTCAGGAGGCAAATGGACTTCAGAAAGGAAGCTTCAGAAAAGAAGCCCCCAAACAGAGCTTCAGGAAAGAAGCCCCCAAACAGAACTTCAGAAAAAAAGCCTCCAAACAGAGCTTCAGAAAAAAAGCCCCCAAACAGAGCTTCAGGAAAGAAGCCCCCAAACAGAACTTCAGAAAAAAAGCCTCCAAACAGAACTTCAGAAAAGAAGCCTCCACACAGAGCTTCAGGAAAGAAGCCCCCAAACAGAACTTCAGAAAAAAAGCCTCCAAACAGAACTTCAGAAAAAAAGCCTCCAAACAGAGCTTCAGAAAAAAAGCCTCCAAACAGAACTTCAGAAAAAAAGCCTCTAAACAGAGCTTTGGGGGGAAAAGCCTCCAAACAAAGCTTCGGAAAAAACTTTTTTTTTAATGCCTCTGAAATCCTATGAAACAGCTTCAGAAAAAAAAGCCTCTGAAGCTCTGTTTGGGGACTTTTTTCCTGAAGCTCTGTTTGGAGGCTTTTTTTTCTGAAGCTCTGTTCGGGGGCTTTTTTTCTGAAGCTCTGTTTGGAGGCTTCTTTTCTGAAGCTTCATTTCTGATGCTTTTTTCAGCCTCTGAAACCTCTGTTTGAGAAGCTGGGCGGGGCTACATTCCAAGTATAAGACACACCCAGATTTTCACCCTCTTTTTTGGGGGGGAAAAAGGTGTGTCTTATACTCCAAAAAAATACGGTAAGGCAGGGTCTTATTTTCGGGGAAACACGGTATTGCTGCCGTTGTTGTATAAAATACACAAAGACTGTATTCCAACACCTTCTAACTCTGGTTATTCTGGCTCCTTGTGACTTTTCTTCTGGATGCTCTCATTTCAGGCAAACCTTCAACTCCAACTTTTCTCAATATTGTCGTCCCACCTCAACCCAGAGTATAACCAGCACCGACTCAGGAGATAGTGAAGAAAATTATGTGGCCATGGTAAGTCTTTATCTTTTGAATTTCTCTCCTGCATCTACTGTGATGGTGAGAAGGTGGACTCCTAGGAGGGAGGGGGAGCGAGAAAGTAGATTCCCCCAGTCACATAGCCACGCCCACTCAGTCACATGACCCCCAATTAAGCCATGCCCACCAAGCTGAGGAACTCTGGGGGTTGAAGTCCACAAGTCTTAAAGTTGCTATAGTTAGAGACCCCTTGTTGTGCCTCGCCCACCCTCCTCTCCGCAGCCGGGCCCCTCCCATCTCCTGCTATCTGAGCCAGAGACTGATAGTGAAGAAGAATGGCCTGGCATGCCTCCAGCCCCCAGCCCTGGCACCATGCCCGGACAGACTGAGCAAACAAACCTCCCTCCTATAGCATGTGAGCATGAAGCCAGCCACGAGCTAGAATTGCCGGCAGCTGAGCAGGAAGACGAATAGTGGACAGATCCCCGCTTCCGGAGAATGGAGAGGCGACGTCAGCAAAAGGAAGGGAGGGGCAGGCCTGGATAAGTACTGAATCATGGAGCCACACCCCATGGCCTATATAAAGGATCTGCTTTCTGGCATTCCTTGAGTCAGGCAAAGTCTCATCTGGTTTGCTGAAGTCACACCTTGGATTCCTGCCTGCCCTGAGAACTCTGACAGGAATTTGGCAAAGCTGCAGAGGCTTCGTGGCCACGCTTGATACAGACTTCCCAGACCCGGCCGTCAGAGGAGGAGTGGGACACGACACCCCTGTTTTATGTTTTGTGCTGAATTTCCGCACGAAGGAAGCCCTTCGTCTTGGAATTCATGGGGAAGGCAACCCGACCTCTTGCAGAAGTAACGGGAGTCCACCTTTGATGCAGATTTTTGACAGGTTGCTGCTGCTTAACTCATTGTTTTCAATGGTTTTCATTTTAGCAAAACCCGGTTTCTGCATCTCCCATTCCAAGTGGGAAAAGTAGCCCCGCCCAAAAGAAAAGCACCGCGAGCGTCGATTACCTGGCTTTGGACTTCCAGCCGAGCTCACCTGGGCCCCACCGAAAGGTACGATCCAGATTCTGAAATCTTTTCAGCAATTCCAACATGCTGACACGGGATGACAGGTTGAGATGCAACTGAATGGAAATCCCGAGTGGAAGCTTGAATGACAAATTCAACTAGAGAGCCTAGTGGTGAAGGCACCAGGCTAGAAACCAGGAGACAGTGAGTTCTAGTCCTGTCTTAGACATGGAAGGCGATGGGGTGACTTTGGGCCAATCACCACGACAGAGCAAGTATTAGTCCCGCCTTAGGCATGAAAGCTGCCTGGGTGAGTTTGGGCCAATCACCAGGAGACATGAGTTCTAGTCCCGCCTTAGACGTGAAAGCTGACTGGATGGGTTTTGGCCAATCACCAGGAGACATGAGTTCTAGTCTTTCCTTAGGCGTGAAAGCTGACTGTATGGGTTTTGGCCAATCATCAGGAGATGGTGAGTTCTAGTCCTGCCTTAAAGTGTGAAAGCTGACTGGATGAGTTTGGGCCAATCACCAGGAGACATGAGTTCTAGTCTTTCCTTAGGCGTGAAAGCTGACTGTATGGGTTTTGGCCAATCATCAGGAGATAGTGAGTTCTAGTCCTGCCTTAAAGTGTGAAAGCTGACTGGATGAGTTTGGGCCAATCACCAGGAGACAGTGAGTTCTAGTCCTGGGCATGAAAGGTAACTGGGTGAGTTTGGGCCAATCACCAGGAGACTATGAGTTCTAGTCCTTTCTTAGGTGTGAAAGCTGATTGGATGGGTTTTGACCAATCACAAGGAGATAGTGAGTTCTAGTCCTGCCTTAGGCGTGAAAGTTGACTCGGTGAGTTTGGGCCAATCACCAGGAGACGCTGAGTTCTAGTCCCGCCTTAGACATGAAAGCTGACTGGATGGGTTTTGGCCAATCATCAGGAGACAGTGAGTTCTAGTCCTGCCTTAGGCATGAAAGCTGACTGGGTGAGTTTGGGCCAATCACCAGGAGATGGTGAGTTCTAGTCCCGCCTTAGGCGTGAAAGCTGACTGGGTGAGTTTGGGTAAGACAGGACTATAACTCACAGTTTCCTGGTGATTAGCCCAAGGTGACCCAGCTGGGTTTCATTCCTAAGGCGGGACTAGAACTCACCAACTTCTGGTTTCTAGGCCAGCACACCTTAACCAGTACACCAAACTAGCTCTACATGTAATTGCTTCTTACTGAAATGGAGTAATGTTTAGCTAAAATGTTCGTTTCACTGCATCTCCAACAACATAAATTCAGTACGATCACTCCTAAGATATTATTGCTTGTTGGGAAAGATGTACTGCATCGAAGCTGTTGAAATTGCTGCATTTTTTCTGATCTCTCCTATTTTTTATTAATTAAATAAAAAAATTGAGGGGAAGGGGGAGGAAAACCAAAGAAAATCTTTTCCTGAGAGAGAGTTATATTCTGATGCTTCACACCACTGTTTTTCAAGCTTAGCAACTTTAAGACGTGAGGACTTCCAATTCCCAGAATTCCTTAGCCAGCATGGCTGCCTGGGGAATTCCGGGAGCTGAAGTCCACAAGCCTTCAAGTCGCGAAGTTCGAGAAACGTTGGGTTTACACTGCAAGGCAAACCGTGCGAAACCTGGAACGTCCTCCCCCATCTTCTCTCCTCTCTTCTCTTGTCTGTCGACAGCCCTCTACATCGTCCGTCGCTTCTGACGAGAAGGTCGATTACGTGCAGGTGGACAAAGAGAAGACGCAAGCTTTGCAGAGCACGATGCAGGAGTGGACCGACGTCCGGCAGTCGTCTGAGCCCAGCAAGACGGTGAAGCAGTAGCCCAGCAGGGGCGTGGCGGAGAAACCATAGAGGCTTCGAGTAATCAAGGAGAGAGCATCCCTTTGTCTCCCTTGCTGTGGACTTTCTCTTGGTCCTCTGTGGAGGCCGTTCGAGATCGGCAAGAGCGGTTCTGCTTTTGAAAACAAGCTTCTTCAGGTGAACATTTGGCTGAAAACCTGCATCAATCCTCCCAAAGGCATTTTTCGGTTATGGGTTAGCTGCTGGCTCTATCCCAAGGAATACTGGCTTCTCATCCACCTGCCCGTATCCAAACTTTCTTCAATCCACTTTCAACCTGCAGCTCTCTATTTTCGCATCCAGCACTTACTCTTTGCGGTTTCCTGCCGTCGGTTGGAACTTTCAGCCTGATTTCGGCCTCCTGGTTCTGCCTTTTAGAGAGGATGGTAATGATAATAATAATAATGATAATAATAATAATAATGGCCAGCTACTCACCCTAAGTGGATTTGATTTTCAGCAGTCTCTTTACGGAGCTGTCTCAGCTGTTATCGCTTCACACAAGGGCGAAGAAATCTCCAAGCAATGCCTTTATTTTCCCTCTCTGCTCTTTATGTAAATTTACCGTCGTGCGAATTCCTTCAAGTATGCAATTGTCCTTCGGAGGACAAGCATGTCGAGAAACAATCGCTGTTCACTGGTATAAATCAGCTTTTTGAAATGCATTACTCTGGAACTGAAAATAACTCCTCGTCCGCCATCTTCCCACTCAACAAGATTTTCTCCTGGGAATTTTAAGAATGGGACCCTGCTCTGGATGTTTTTGCAATAGTTTCCCCTTTGTGGGATATATGATATCGGTGTCCGAGATCTTACAATAGTTGAATCTGCGTTGGGCAGTATTTGGTACCTAGTGTGTGGTGTGTAGGACAGCATTTGATGTTGGACCTTTAGACTGATGGCTATAAAAGCCTTGATATTTAAAAGTCCATCCACTCTTGTGTTTCAAGCTGCGTTTTGATGCCTGGCTACCTATCTCAAGCACTCCTCCTTCCAAGCAAATATTCATTTTCAAAATAAGGGGCTCAAGCAATTGGGGCACTGGGCAAGAAGTTAGCAAGCCAGCGTTCGAGACCCGAGAACTGCCGTGGGACGGGGTTGAGCTCCCGTCTTTCTCTCTAGCTCTTGCCAGGGACATGAAAGGAGACCACCACCACCCCCAACTGGGCACCCCCAGGGCAACGGTGATGTCACCGGCTAATTCTTCCAATCCAGAAGCACCTCTGGGTTTCTGAAATGAATGCTCCCCCCCCCAAAAAAAAATATAACAATTCAAAATGCATCGTTGAATTTGGACTGTCACAATTTAAAAAGCTGACTGAGTTGCACAACGCGTTAACCCAGGGTCAAGTAAAGATGTAGCAGGTGCACTCGTGTGTGATGCTAGAACACATTTTGTGTTTGCTTAGATAGTGTTTCCCTCCATCCCCCCCCCCCGTATGGTTTTAGGACAGAGGTGGGGGTACCATGGCCCCTCCATGACTTGTGGACTTCTACTCCCAGAATTCCTGTGCCAGCCGGCTCAGGAATTCTGGGAGTCGAAGTCCACAAGTCATAAAAGGGCCATGGTCCCCACCTCTGGTTTAGGATATTGTGAATTGGGGTGTTGGGACGATAGGATTTCTGGGCCTGTGTGATTTGTGAATTAGACCAGAGGTCTCCAACCTTGGCAACTTTAAGACTTGTGGACTTTAACTCCCAGAATTCTCCACGAAGCATGCTTCAAGATGGGTGGATTTCAACTCCCAGAATTCCTTAGCTAGCATCCTTCAAGATACATAGACTTCAACTCCCATAATCCCTCAGCCAGCATGAGGCACAATTGATACATGATACCTGGGGAATTCTGGGAGTTGAAGTCCGCAAGTCTTAAAGTTGCCAAGGTTGGAGACCCCTGAATTAGACGATGGTTCGGTTCGGCGTTCAGAGTATTATGTGAATATAATTAAAGGGCTGAGGTTTACGGGAAAGAGACATACAGCACTGAACAACAAATTTCTATTTTACTCTTTTTCTGCAATACAGATAGTCCTCGTTTTACGACCACAACTGAGCCCAACAATTCCACTGCTTAGCAATAGTTAAATGGGTTTTGCTCCGTTTCATGGCCTTTCTTCCCACCATCGTTAAGTGAATCACTCCAGTTGGTAAATTAGTAACCTGGTTGTTAAGTGAATCTGGCTTCCCCATTGGCTTTGCGGGCCAGCAGGTCGCAAAAGGAGATCACGTGACCTCGGGACACCGCGGCCGTCATAAATATGAGACCGTTGCCAAGCCTCCAAATTTTGAGCACGGGGAAGCTTCAATGGTCGTAAGTGTGAAAAATGGTCACCAGTCCCTATTTCAGTGGTGGGATTCAAATAATTTAACAACTGGTTCTCTGTCCTAACGATTTCATCCAACAACCAGTTCACCAAACTGCTCAGAAAGTTAACAACCGGTTCTTCCGAAGGGGTGCGAACTGGTTGAATCCCACCACTGCCCGATTTTCAGTGCCGTAGTAACTTTGAATGGTCACTAAACAAACGGTTGTAACTCGAGGACTGCCTGTATTATCAGCCTACTCCTTCTCTAAGGTCTTTGTTGTTGCTCTCTGTTAATTCCTTATCCAAGGAAGTTTCCACTAGTTCATTGTTCAACGTCCTGATTTTACATCTATCTGTAAGAATCAAAATTACTTGATATTTGCTTATTGGTTAGATTAAGATCTGTTTGGGGGAACCGAATATATATACTGTTGTTAAGCGACTTTCCTGCATTGGAGATCTGTTGGCCGTCTCATTCAGACATGCACTTTAGAGAGAGTTTGTACAAAAAAACTCCAAACAAACCAAAATTTTGCTTTGCTTGTATCGATAGACCAAGGACAAACCTCAGTTCATAAACCTATTTCCTGTCTCAGAGCTGTATCCGTAAGGATTGAGGGTGTGATCCTAAACAACCTATGCAGGTTTAATCCAAGGTGCTTTCCCCCCCACAGAAGTGATCTTAGGGCTTCCATTCAAATGCCTTTCCCCCCGAGCGCCTGCCGTTCGTTTGTTTTTTCCCGTCCTCTCTCTTTGCAGAGTTCTGAGTTCGGGTTCTGCTGCTTTTACCAAGGAAAACCCTCTGTGCCAGGTTCACACAACCTTTGCGGAGCTAAACTGTGACTGGCTACTTCCTGGCTCGATGCATAATTCGGCGAGCTTTACGAGTTCCAACCAACAAGATTCATTCACATAGCCACCTATTCAGCTAACCACGGTTTGCTGGCTGCATGGAAACCTAGCCTACGGGATACAGTTGTTGTCCTGAGTTTGTGACTGTTAAAATAATTCTACCTTGACAAAAAAAAAAATTTGTCTTAAAACCTGCGTAGCTCGCTCTGTTAATTCCAGGGGGCAGTTTTCCTCTTACAGCATCCTATGATTCCGCTTTTTTAAAATGTAAGATTTTTGCAGAGTTAGGATAGACCATCTTGAGTTTTTGCATTTGATTTCCAATTTCAGATCATAAAATGTGTCTCTTGTCCATAAAGGTAGGAAAAGGGGCGATGTCCAGTGGTGGGCTGCTGCCAGTTCGGACTGGTTCGGGCGAACCGGTAGTTCCAATCAGGGTGGCCCCACCCACCCACCCTGGCGCTATCACGTCCTATACAATTGCCGGTTTTCCGATGCCACGATTTGCAAATGTGAGCACGTGCACACAGAGCCGCCGCACATGCGTAGTGCCTTCCATGCATGCGCAGAGCGTCAAAAACAGGGCGTGATTACATCTGGGTAGATAGGAAGAGTCTCCCGCCGCCGCCACTACCGGATTTCCCAAATCGGATCGAACCGGCTGAATACCAACAATGCTGCACACGCTCACTCACATTTTCTGTTCCGGGCGAACCGGTTGGTATAAGGGCAGCAGCCCACCCCTGACGATGTGTCTTTTGGGATCCACTCTTTAAATCAGATTTCGAATTTCCCAACCTTGCTGATTTCCAAGGATGTGAAACTTTCAAGCCCAGAATTCCACAGCCAATATGGCCGTTGATGGGAATTCTGGGAGTTGAAGTCCGTTTCAGTCCTGGAGGCCATTTTTTGTTGATTTCCACATATGTGAAACTTTCAAGCCCAGAATTCCACAGCCAATATGGCCGTTGATGGGAATTCTGGGAGTTGAAGTCCGTTTCAGTCCTGGAGGCCATCTTTTGGTGATTTCCACATATGTGAAACTTTCAAGCCCAGAATTCCACAGCCAATATGGCCGTTGATGGGAATTCTGGGAGTTGAAGTCCGTTTCAGTCCTGGAGGCCATTTTTTGGTGATTTCCACATATGTGAAACTTTCAAGCCCAGAATTCCACAGCCAATATGGCCGTTGATGGGAATTCTGGGAGTTGAAGTCCGTTTCAGTCCTGGAGGCCATCTTTTGGTGATTTCCACATATGTGAAACTTTTCAAGCCCAGAATTCCACAGCCAATATGGCCGTTGATGGGAATTCTGGGAGTTGAAGTCCGTTTCAGTCCCGGAGGCCATCTTTTTCTTTGGATCTTCAGGGCTGCCAAATTCAGGGGTGTTACTTGGAACCCTGAGAGTCCGTACACCTCGAAGTTGCCCAAATTGTGGAATATTGCTTTAGACCCTTATTCATTACTGAACACATGAGATAAATAGTGAATTGAAGATCAGGTGATGTCGTTTTAAGCAGAGAGAGAGAGAAAATAACCAGAGAATTTTTCAGTATCTTAAGAATTCTTTTACAAGTCAGGGGCTTTCAATGTTGGCCACTTTAAGACTTGTGGACTCCAACTCCCAGAATTCCTCAACCATGCAACTTTAAGACTTGTGGACTTCAATTCCCAGAATTCCTCAGCCAGCCATGCTGGTTTGGGAATTCTGGGAGTTGAAGTCCGCAAGTCTTAAAAGTTGAGAGCCCTAGACAAGATTACTCATTGAATGTTCACATTTTCCTCTAAGTTGCTCTCACCTTAACCCGGAGATTCTTAAGCATTGTGGTGACCATCATCCCAGAAAAATAAACTTTTAAGTGAACTTTCCTATATATAAAATAAATGATTTGATTGGGGTTAGGGTTGGGCAAGAAATAAATAGACCAATTTTAATCATTAGGTTTTATGATACCAAACAGAACAAGGAGAGGGACTTAAAAGGCCAACTTGATTCCTGACAACCTCATGGACCAATTGATTTCCTCGTGGTGCCCCATCCAGGTCTGATTTGACTTAGCTTCTGAGCCCACATAAAATCAACACTGCCGTCTTTTTTTTTTTTTTTTATAAAAAGTTTTATTTTTACAATCATATCAAATAATTCATCCAATGTACAGTTATATACAATTAGTCGGGCTTGCCCAGTCACCACCCCCCTTTTTAACACTCTTCCCTCTTCTACCTTCTTCTACTTTCCAGACCTTCCTCTCCTTCTCTTATCTACATCCTCTCCTCCCTCCACCCTCCACCTTCCTTCTCCCTCTTCTACCCCTCTTCCTACACTGCCGTCTTTAAAACACTGATACAAGGGTACAACTATATAAAATACAGGTAGTCCTTTACTTACGACCGCAATTGAGCCCCAAATTTTCGTCGCTAAGCAATATAGTAGTTAAACAAGCCACAGTTCTTCCTGCCACAGTTGTTAAGTGGATGACTGAAGTTGTTACGGTTGTTAAGCGAATCTGGCTGCCCCGATGATTTTGCTTGTCAGAAGGTCGTAAAAGGGGATCACATGACCCCAGGATACTGCAACCCTCCTAAATACATGCCAATTGCTAAGCGTCGGAATTCTGATCATGTGACCACGGGGATTCTGCAACGGTCGTTAAGTGTGAAAAATTGTGATGAGTCACCTTTTTTTTTTTGGGTCCAGTCACGTCGTTAACTACTTTTTAATTTTATTTGTCCCCTCCCAGTAATCAGAACTGGGTCGTTAAGTATCTTTGGAAGGGGTCCGGCATAACTTCGAATAGTCACAGCGAGGACAATTAACCCGTGGAACAGCTTGCCTCCAGAAGTTGTGGGTGCTCCATCATTGGATGATTTTAAGAAGAGACTAGACAGTCACTTATCTGAAATGGTATTGGTTCTCCTGCTTGAGCAGAGAGGGTTGGACTAGAAGACCTCTAAGGTCCCTTCCAGCTTATTCTATTTTTTTTTTTTATTTACATTTATATCCCGCCCTTTTCCGAAGACTCAGGGCGGCTTACAGTGTATAAGGCAATAGTCTCATTCTATTTGTATATTTACAAAGTCAACTTATTATTCTATTCTATTCTATTTTTTTTTATTTGCATTTATATCCCGCCCTTCTCCGAAGACTCAGGGTGGCTTACATTATGTCAAGCAATAGTCTTCATCCATTTGTATATTATATTACAAAGTCAATTTTTATTGCCCCCAACAATCTGGGTCCTCATTTTACCTACCTTATAAAGGATGGAAGGCTGAGTCAACCTTGGGCCTGGTGGGACTTGAACCTGCAGTAATTGCAAGCAGCTGCTGTTAATAACAGACTGCATTAGCCTGTTGAGCCACCAGAGGCCCTATTCTATTCTATTCTATTCCATTCCATTCCACTCCATTCCATTCCATTCCATTCTTCATGATCTGCTGTCTCATGAGATGTGAAGAAAAGCAGATTATAAACAGTTTCATGGCTGCCCTGTTCATCCCAGTCAAAAGATTGAGGAGCACCGGGCCGCAGGTTCTCCGAGGTGTAGGTGCCTACAGAGGGATGGAGAAGATGGGAAGATGCCTCCGTTGAATAGGAGGTCACCTAGTTTGGGTAATGAAACATCTGCAAGAAAACCACCGAGCTGTGAGAGCACCAAAAACCTCCTGGGTTGAGTGTCCTTTAGAGCAAGGGTCTCCAACCTTGGCAACTTTAAGCCTGGCGGACTTCAACTCCCAGAATTCCTCAGCCAGCTTTGCTGGCTGGGGAATTCTGGGAGTTGAAGTCTGCCAGGCTTAAAGTTGCCAAGGTTGGAGACCCCTGCTTTAGAGACTCCATCAACTGAACATGCACAGCAAAACCTACCCAATTAGAAGACCTTCTGACCTTTTCCTGACCCTCCTGGGTATCAGAGGACCAGATTACAGTCCTCAACTTGCAATAATTCATTTAGTGGCCTTTCAAAGTTACAGCGGCACTGATTTACGGCCGTTTTTCATACAACCGTTGCGTCAACTCCGTGGTGTCGCGTGATCGAAATTCGGCCGCTTGGCGAGCGTCTCCTATTTACGACGGTGGCAGTGTCTCAGGGTCATGCGATCGATCGCCTTTTGGCGACCTCCCGACAAAGCAAAGTGGTCGGGGAAGCCAGATCCACTCAACCACCGCGTTACTCACTCAGCAACCGCCGTGATCCGCTTAACAACGGTCGCAAGGAAGGTCTAAAACAGGGGCAAAACTCCACTGTTTTTGCTGAGCCATGGAAATTTTGGGCTCCATTGCGGACGGAAGTCGAGGATACCTGCAAAGATCGACACAATTTGTTTGTTTTTTTGAAGACAGGGTTCATTCAGGTAACGGATGAATTATAGCATTGGCCAGATTTGTGTCACTATTTAGGTATTAAGAGAGTTTTGTTTTGTTTTTTGGACAAGGACAATTTTTTGGGTCTTTTTGTCCAAGAAACAACGATGTTTATTATTTTGCTGGGAATGTCCTAAATCGAACGATTGGCAAGAGGCTGGGTGTTCTTTTTATTTTATATTTTATTTTGCTTTTCCTCTGGGGGTATGGGAAGGGGGCGATGTTTATTTCCTTACAAAAACCCTTATTTTCAAAATTATATATATATAAATAGATGTACAGTATGTTTTTGTCTCGTGGTATTCGTGTTTGAGCTGAATGTTCCTTCCTCTCTCTTTTTTTTAGCCACTGTGGTTTCCACATCCTTAAATTATTAATTTATTCCATGTGAGCTGCAGTTGAAAGACGAGGACAATCGTCCTGCGAAACCGAAGTTGCGCTTAACTTAGTTCCTACTTTAAAAATTAACCACTTGCTGTTAATAAATGTGATATACGGCTGAAAAGGAATACACTACTTTGCTCTCGTGTGTTTAATCGCCACAATTAGGAGCCTAACCGCTCCCGAAATGGGTTGGTTATAATTTTTTCGATAAGCAATAATTTGGTGAAGGACTTTTCATAGGTGCGCGGAGATGTTACGAGCACGAGGGGTGGTATTGACTTTACCTTCGCTACCGGTTCGCAAATGCGGGCTTCGCTCGCACACGCCGCCTCTGCGCATGCGCAAAGCGTCAAAAACTGTACGTGATGATGTCCGGGCAGGTGGGCGGAGCCTCCTGCAGCCACTGCTACTGGTTTGCCCAAACTGGATAGACCCAGCTGAATACCACCACTGATGAGCACCCTGTAAGAACAGATAGTGGAATACCAGGTAGTCCTCGACTTAACGACCACAATGGAGCCCGAAATTTATGTGGCTGAAGCAGGGGTGAAATCTGTGGGCGTGGCTTAATCGGTGGGTGTGGCTTGGTGGTCAGGTAACTGAATGAGCATGGCCAATAATAATAAATAATAAAAATAATAAACAAAGTATACAAAACTTGGGAGCGCACCAGTCTATCTTCTTTAAAAATAGAGGCACGGTCTACTAATTGCCTTTTTTGGGGAGGCACTGGTCTACCTTCTTTAAAAATAGAGGCACTGGTCTACTAATTGCCTTTTTTGGGGAGGCACCGGTCTACCTTCTACAACATTGTTTTCTGGCAAAGCTCAAATGCCTTTGCTGGTCTGTTTTAAGCCTAATGGGAGGGGCCAATCATCTCTTGGCCTTACTCCTGAGTTGTCCTTTTTGCTTGAGCTGCTCTTGCCTTCTGGCAGTTCTTCTCATGTGTGCATTAGGAACAGGCTCTCCTGTTCCTCTGCCTCACTACTATCAGTCTCTGGAGGCTCTGGAGTCCGCACCTCACTTCCCGATGGCCCTGGCCCCACCTCAGCCTCATTCCTGTCCGACTCCGTTGCCAGCTCTGTAGGCTGCTGACAGACCACAACAAGGTCATAAAAAGTGACCCCGTGACCCCCGGGATATTGCAACCGTCATAAATACAAGTCCGTTGCCAAGCGTCTGAATTTTGATGATGTGACCACGGAGACGACGCAACGGTCGTAAGTGTGAAAAACGATCGTAAGTCACTTTTTTTTCCAGAGCTCTTGCAACTTTGCAGGGTCACCCAGAGAACTGTTGTAAGGCGAGGATTACCTGTTTTACCTTTTTAAACCACTGCAACAGAGGTGTAGCCTCCCACATCTTCTGAAAGCCCAGGTGTTTTATTCCCATAATAGCAGATGCGTCTTCTAAAAGTGAGCGAGCTTTGATCCAACGCCTAAAGAACTGCCAGAGAAATCTTGATGCTTAATAGCAAGAGCACTTAGACTTACATACCGCTTTATAGCCCTCTTTAAGCGGTTTACAGAGTCAGCCTCTTGCCCCCAACAATCTGGGTCCTCATTTTACCCACCTCGGAAGGATGGAAGGTGGAATCAATCTTTAACCGGTCAGGATCGAACTCCTGGCAGTCAGCAGAGTTAGCATGCAATACTTATAATATAATATAATATAATATAATATAATATAATATAATATAATATAATATAATATAATATAATATAATATAATAATAAAATAATATAATATAATATAATATAATATAATATAATATAATATAATATAATATAATATAATATAATATAATATAATATAATATAATATAATATAATATAACAGAGTTGGAAGGGACCTTGGAGGCCTTCTAGTCCAACCCCCTGCCCAGGCAGGAAACCCTACACCATCTCAGTCAGATGGTTATCCAACATTTTCTTAAAAATTTCCAGTGTTGGAGCATTCACAACTTCTGAAGGCAAGTCGTTCCACTTATTAATTGTTCTGTCAGGAAATTTCTCCTTAGTTCTAAGTTGCTTCTTTCTTTGATCAGTTTCCACCCATTGCTTCTTGTTCTACCCTCAGGTGCTTTGGAGAATAGCTTGACTCCCTCTTCTTTGGTGCAGCCCCTGAGATATTGGAACACAGCTATCATGTCTCCCCTAGTCCTTCTTTTTATTAAACTAGACATACCCAGTTCCTGCAACCGTTCTTCATATGTTCATTCTCACCACTGTGCCACCACAGCTTAGATAGCAATAGCAATAGCACTTAGACTTATATACCGCTTTACAGCCCTCTTTAAGCGGTTTACAGAGTCAGCCTATCGCCCCCAACAATCTGGGTCCTCATTTTACCGACCTCGGAAGGTTGGAAGGCTGAGTCAACCTTGAGCCGGTCAGGATCGAACTTCCTGGCAGTCAGCAGAGTTAGTCTGCAATACTGCACTCTAACCACTGTGCCACCAGGAAGGAGAATGAGAAGGGGAATAAGAGAGGACAGAGGGAGGGAGGGGAGGGAGGGAGGAATAGCAATGGCATATTGCCTCCAACAATCTAGGTCCTCATTTTACTGACCTCGGAAGGATGGAAGGTTGAGTCAACCTTGAGCCACTCGGGATCGAACTGTAGGCAGCTGGCAGAGCCAGCCTACAATACTGCATTCTAAACACTGTGCCACCATGGCTCCTTCCTTCCTTCCTTCCTTCCTTCCTTCCTTCCTTCCTTCCTTCCTTCCTTCCTTTCCTTCTTAAATAGCAATAGCAGACTTATATGCCGCTTCGCAGTGCTTTACAGACCTCTCTAACCGGTTTACAGAGAGTCAGCCTTTTGCCCCCAACAATCTGGGTCCTCATTTTACCGACCTTGGAAAGGATGGAAGGCTGAGTCAACCTTGAGCCTGGTGAGATTCAAACTGCCAAATTGCAGGCAGCCGGCAGTCCGCAGAAGTAGCCTGCAGTAATGCGCTCTGACCATTGCACCACCACAGCAAAATAAACCAATAGGGACATGGATTTTTGGCCTACCGAGACGTGTACGTTCCATTTTGCAGAAGTTCAATCCATTAGCCAGCCAATAAGCCTCTGGTGGCTCAGACTGCTAAGACAGTCTGTTATTAACACAACTGCTTGCAATTACTGCAGGTTCAAGTCCCACCAGGCCCAAGGTTGACTCAGCCTTCCATCCTTTATAAGGTAGGTAAAAGGAGGACCCAGATTGTTGGGGGGGCAATAAAAGTTGACTTTGTATATAAATATATAAATAGAATGAAGACTATTGCTTGACATAGTGTAAGCCGCCCTGAGTCTTCGGAGAAGGGCGGGATATAAATGTAAATAAAAAATAAATAAATCAAGATCTGGATTATCTAGAACTTGTTCATGTATTTATTCGTGTATTTATTTAATTTTGAAATTGAAGCTGAAAAAAGTAAGAGATTTCCTGAAGCAGAGTTAAGAGGCCAAATGATAAGCAAACCCGTGGATGGTGTTGAATAGAATGTATGTATCAGCCTTCCCCTATCTGGACCATTTGATCCCAACTACAGGTAGTCCTCAACTTACGACCACAAGTGAGCCCAGAATTTTAGGTCGTTAAGGGAGAAATTTGTTCAGCGTTTTCCCCCATCTTATGACTGTCCTTGCCACGTTTGTTAAGTGAATCGCTGCAGTTGTTGAATTAATAACACGGTTGTTAAGCGAATCTGGTTTCCCCACTGACTTTGCTCATCAGAAGGTCGCAAAAGGGGATCGTGTGGCTCCAAGCCGTCACACGACAAGCCGGAGCCGTCATAGACGTGAGTCAGTTGTCAAGCACCCTAAATTAATGCCAATCATGAGGCTACAAGGATCGTAAGTGCGAAAACGGTCGTAAGTCACTTTTTCCAGTGCCGCGTAACTTCAAACAGTCGCTAAAGGACCTGTTGTAAGTCGAGGACTACCGGTATAGAATAACATCCAGCCCATAAAATTGGAGAAAAATGAAGTCACAACACTTGTTTATTGGACGACAATAAACTTGGGAAGTTTGAGCGTTTAAGCCTTTTTAAGTTCCCCGGCGTACGACCACAACTGACACCTGTCTCGCTTAGCAACACAAATGTTGGCCTCAATTGCAGTCGTAAGTTGAGGACTGAATGTATATTTCTCTTTGGCTGTAGCTGTTACAAAGGGACATTACTTCTGCCTCTTGCTAGCAGTGAGTTCTGCGGGAACGAGGCCTTATCGGTACCCTAACAGGTGACAACGGCAGGTTAGATATTTGAGAAAGATTTATCAAATCCAAGTTCTTTGATATCTGGCACAGAGAAGGAAAAGAAGAGACCAATCACGTGAATTAGTTTATCACAGTACGATTAAATATTGCAGTGGCCTAGAGGCGGAGCGCTCATCTCACAATCGGGAGGCTGTGAGTTCGATCCTAGGTAGAGGCAGATATTTTTTCTCTCTGGGCCACAATGAGAATATATCTGCTGAACAAAACTCCGCCCTGGCAACAGGAAGGGCATCCGGCCATTAAAACACTCCGCTAACTCCATTCAGTTGCCCACCCCCGCAATATTATGGGGGTCGTTAAATGAAGACGATAGTACGATTAAATATGAACTAGAATCTTTGCTAAGCCTTCTTCTTAACCAAATCTACCTCACACGTTATTTTCCTTGGAAAACAGTTAACAGAATAACGGAGTGGGAAGGGACCTTGGAGGTCTTCTAGTCCACCCCACCCACCCCCTGTTCAAACAGGAGACCCTCTGCCATTTCAGTCCAATGGTGGTCCAATCTCTCCTTTAAAAAAAAAACCTCCAGGGATGGCGCACCTACAACGTTTGGAGGGAAGCCATTCCCATCGTTATACGGCCAGTTGCCAAAAAAAATTCTCTTTTTTCTCACAATTTTGCTTTGGGAAGCTGGACGTTTCCTTGAGCTGTGGATTAAAATTTGTATCCAGAGTCACACTCCCTGCATAGACAAAGAACTTACCAACTAAAACAGACCTGAGTATTTGATGGCCCTCAGGCCACATCTGGACTGTTCTCTGTCCCTTTCCAGGCTGTGTGGATTGTTTTCATTCTGAAGGCAACAATTATTATTATTATTATTATTATTATTATTATTTGCAATTTAACGGAATCTTAACAGAATAACAGAGTCGGGAGGGACTTTAGAGGTCTTCTAGTCCAACCCCCTGCTCAAGCAGGAGACCCTATACCCAGTGGTGGGATTCAGCCAGTTCGCACCACTTCGGCAGAACCGGTTGTTAACTTTCTGAGCAGTTTGGCAAAGTTTGGTTGTTGGAAGAAATCATTAGGGCAGAGAAGCGGTTGTTAAATTACTTGAATCCCACCACTGCCTATATCCTTTTAGACAAATGATTGTCCACTCTCTTGTTAAAAAACCTCCAGAACCACCCACGACTTCTGAAGGCAGGCCGTTCCACAGATTAAGTGTTCTCACTAACCAGGCTTTTAACATATCCTGGTTTAGGATGACGTGCGAACCTGTACACTGAATATGCGGACCCCAGCATCTAGAACATATCACAGTTTCTTAGCCTGTCTGCCCTTTCGTGAAGAACTAGAGTTTGTCTGGCTTTAACTTAGCCCATATGGAATCTAAGTATGTCTTGTAAACCACAATTCATGGCTTAGCAACTTTTAAGATGGGAGGACTTAACAGAGTTGGAAGGGACCTTGGAGGTCTTCTAGTCCAACTCCTTGCTCAAGCAGGAGACCGTGTGCCATTCCAGACAAATGGTTTTCCAGTCTCTTCTTAAAAACCTCCAGCAGAACTTTCTGAAGGCAAGTTCTTCCACTGATTAATTGTTCTAACTGTCAGGAAATTCCTCCTTAGTTCCAGATTGCTTCTCTCCTTGATTAGTTCCCGTCCATTGCTTCCTGTCCTACCTTCAGGGGCTTTGGAGAATAGCGTTTACGTATGTCCGTGCGTACATGCCTACACACCTTCACAGCCCTGTGGGTTCAGCCCTCCGTAAGTCCCAGGTTGTCGCGCGACCCTCGAGAAAATGAATTGCCCAACCCTGCATTAACGAGGCCACAATGAACATTGCCCCCCCCCCTTCAGTGAGGACACATCATCGAGATGCCGACTTGGTAGGCCTCAAAAGTTGAAACCGTGACACCGTCTTCCTCCTACTTCCAGGAAGTGCACTTTTAGGACAGGTTGAGGTCACCTGGTCACGGTGGCTCCAGAAAACGTCGCTGCCCATAGTTTCGAGGAAGAATAAACAACGATCATTCTCTCCCTCCAATCCTGGTTTGACTTCCAAGGCCACAAGGTCAAGGTGAAGGAGTCCCCATACTTGATGGGTTGAAGGATTAACCATCTGCTTTGGGAAAAAGGGCTAAAAGACCAGTCCATGGAACGACCCCGATCCACCTCCACCGGGATCATGGCTGCAACCCCCTGAGGCGCCTTCGTCGTCCTCGTGGTCATCTCTGTCGAGATCTTTCCACCAAATGGAAGAGTTAGGCAAAGCTGAAATGTAAACTTTTCTACTTCTGGCTTGCTTTTCTTGTTCCTGTGGATGAGAAAAAAGAGACACACGGCCAGAAAAAAACCTGTTGTGACTCCAGCCCCCGAATCTGGCCCCATGCTCGAAAGTGATTCCGAGAGTGAGGGGGAAGGGCCGGTAAGGCTTACCTCAGGAGCATCAATTCCTTTGGCCTGGCTCCAGGAGCCAGACCCAGACCAGTTGGAGGACGTAATGAGGCCGTCATCCCCTGATTCCTCCCTTCCCCAGGCTACGCCTTCAGACCCAGCTGACAATAATAATAATCAAGCTTGGCTTGACCCGCGCTTCAGATGATTACAGAGGCGGTATCATCAAAGGGAAGGATGGGGCAGGAGCCTCATCCCACAGGATATATAAGGAGCTTTGGGACTGCTCTCACTCCACGGGAAGCAAAAGTTTAGCTGAACCATTTCAAAAAGAGCTGAAAGTCTTGCTACATGAGTCATTTGTTAGAACTTTGGCAGGCAGCTGCGATTTCTCTGCCAGGACTGATAAGAGCCATGAATCCACTGGCTGAAGGCCAGCTCGTTAATCCGAAGTGGGGAAGGAGTCAGAACAAAACCACGCACACACACGTATACACATGCAACACACACAAAACCCAGCTCAAGCAAGCACATAAATCTCCAGTTAATTAAATGGTGGTGTGGGGGAGAAATCCTAACTGGGAGGAAGTCTCAAAGGTGCTTTTTCTGAAGGCCACTGGACTTCCTTGTTTTTTCTTTTGAAGATGTTTCGCTTCTCCTCCAAGAAGCTTCTTCAACTCTGACAGGATCGTGGGGAATGGATAGCGGCAGGGGTGAAATGCTCCCAGTTAGGACTGGATTGCCCGATCCAGTAGCGATGGCGGTGGGTGGTTCGGAGAACCGGTAGCAAAAATCCTTGCCCCCGACATGCCCGGCTGAGCCGCGCGATCATCAGAGGTTCTTTTTTTACTTTTAAAAGCATTTTTTCTTCAGCCGAAAAAATGTTTTTAAAAGTAAAAAAAAAAAAAAGCCTCTGATGATCATGCAGCTCAGCTGGGATCGTCAGAGGCTTTTAAAAGCATTTTTTCTACAACCTCTTCGGCCGAAGAGGTTGTGGAAAAAAATGCTTTTAAAAGGCTCCTCTGACGACCCAGCTGAGTTGCCTGATCGTTCCTTTTAAAGGCAAAATGCTTTGGCTGAAGAGGTGGTAGAAAAATGCTTTTAAAAGCCTCTGATGACTCAGCTGGGATTGCCAGAGCCTTTTAAAAGCATTTTTTCTTTTCTTTTTCTTTCTGTTGTAGAAAAAATGCTTTTAAAAGTTAAAAAAAAAGTTGGCCACACCCACCCAGTCACATTACGCCCACCCACCCACCAAGCCACGCCCACGGAACCGGTAGTAACAAATTTTACATTTCATCCCTGGATAGTGGGAAATGGACGCTGAAGAAACTTCTTGGATGAAAAGCGAAACATCTTCCAAAGAAAAAACAAGAAAAGTCTGATGGACTGTCTGCTAAAATAAAGCCAGCTCATGGCTCACACTTGAGAGTAAATCAAGAAGCCCATAATTGGGGAGTCTGGGCAAGAACAAAGAAATGCTTATCTACAGGACATATCCATGTGTAAATCTTGTAACAATTCTGGGTAGTTAGAAAGCTGATAAAAGTAACAAGAGTTAGACAACTTGCAGGCCTCAGCTAAAAATTAGGAATATAGATGGTCTGCAGCCAATAAAATGTGTATTAGATAACACCTGGGGCATTCATTAGCCAAGATTTAGGAATAGGGACACCTAGAGACCAATAGAACAAATTGTAGAATTATTACTAAAATGTTTATTAGATGATATTTCTTATTATCTCGCCTTGTCCCGCCTTCTCTTTTAGTGAAAATGTATAAACCTTTTTTAATCCTTTGTTCTTGGTTTCTTGGCATTTTGGGCAGGAGCCCTTTTTCTTGGAGTACTAAAAAGCAATCAGAAAACCTGCACCTCGCGTCTGGCGTCCATCGTTGGCTTCGGCACCAGACTCAGACCCGAATTGGGACCACAAGTCCACTTGAAAAAAACACCTTTGGAACAACCATGATCTGGATGACTGAGAATCTCCATAGACTTTGAGCTATACAATTTGGGATGAATACCCTTTGAATGGTGTGGGAAGAGGAATGGATTTCAGAGGGGAAAAATTGCAGACTACAGGAACCATTTGCACCACTCAGGTGGCCCTGAGGACACAGATAGACCTCCAAGTGTTTCAACGACTCTCTAAAAAGGATGCAAATGACCAGCTGTCTTCAAGGAGTATAAACAGAGGTGGGTTTCAGCAGGTTCTGACCAGTTCTGGAGAACCGGTAGTGGAAATTTTGAGTAGTTCGGAGAACCGGTAGCAAAAATTCTGACTGCCCCTGTCCCCATCTATTCCCTGTCTCCCGAGTCCCAGCTGATCAGGAGGGAATGGGATTTTGCAGTATCCTTCCCCCGGAGTGGGGTGGGAATGGAGATTTTACAGTATCCTTCCCCTGCCATGCCCACCAAGCCACGCCCACCAAGCCACACCCACAGAACCGGTAGTTGAAACCCACCACTGAATATAATTCCCCACTATCCTGTCGGAGCTGAAGAAGCTTCTTAGAGGAGAAGTGAAATGTCTTCAAAAAAAAAAACGAGAAAGTCCCGTTGCCTCCAGAAAAAGGCACCTTTGGGACAACCATGACCTATACCAGGGGTCTGCAAACTTGGCTCTTTTAAAAACTCCTCTGACGACCCAGCTGAGTTGCCTGATCGTTCCTTTTAAAGGCAAAATGCTTTGGCTGAAGAGGTGGTAGAAAAATGCTTTTAAAAGCCTCTGATGACTCAGCTGGGATTGCCAGAGCCTTTTAAAAGCATTTTTTCTTTTCTTTTTCTTTCTGTTGTAGAAAAAATGCTTTTAAAAGTTAAAAAAAAAGTTGGCCACACCCACCCAGTCACATTACGCCCACCCACCCACCAAGCCACGCCCACGGAACCGGTAGTAACAAATTTTACATTTCATCCCTGGATAGTGGGAAATGGACGCTGAAGAAACTTCTTGGATGAAAAGCGAAACATCTTCCAAAGAAAAAACAAGAAAAGTCTGATGGACTGTCTGCTAAAATAAAGCCAGCTCATGGCTCACACTTGAGAGTAAATCAAGAAGCCCATAATTGGGGAGTCTGGGCAAGAACAAAGAAATGCTTATCTACAGGACATATCCATGTGTAAATCTTGTAACAATTCTGGGTAGTTAGAAAGCTGATAAAAGTAACAAGAGTTAGACAACTTGCAGGCCTCAGCTAAAAATTAGGAATATAGATGGTCTGCAGCCAATAAAATGTGTATTAGATAACACCTGGGGCATTCATTAGCCAAGATTTAGGAATAGGGACACCTAGAGACCAATAGAACAAATTGTAGAATTATTACTAAAATGTTTATTAGATGATATTTCTTATTATCTCGCCTTGTCCCGCCTTCTCTTTTAGTGAAAATGTATAAACCTTTTTTAATCCTTTGTTCTTGGTTTCTTGGCATTTTGGGCAGGAGCCCTTTTTCTTGGAGTACTAAAAAGCAATCAGAAAACCTGCACCTCGCGTCTGGCGTCCATCGTTGGCTTCGGCACCAGACTCAGACCCGAATTGGGACCACAAGTCCACTTGAAAAAAACACCTTTGGAACAACCATGATCTGGATGACTGAGAATCTCCATAGACTTTGAGCTATACAATTTGGGATGAATACCCTTTGAATGGTGTGGGAAGAGGAATGGATTTCCAGAGGGGGAAAAATTGCAGACTACAGGAACCATTTGCACCACTCAGGTGGCCCTGAGGACACAGATAGACCTCCAAGTGTTTCAACGACTCTCTAAAAAGGATGCAAATGACCAGCTGTCTTCAAGGAGTATAAACAGAGGTGGGTTTCAGCAGGTTCTGACCAGTTCTGGAGAACCGGTAGTGGAAATTTTGAGTAGTTCGGAGAACCGGTAGCAAAAATTCTGACTGCCCCTGTCCCCATCTATTCCCTGTCTCCCGAGTCCCAGCTGATCAGAAGGGAATGGGGATTTTGCAGTATCCTTCCCCCGGAGTGGGGTGGGAATGGAGATTTTACAGTATCCTTCCCCTGCCATGCCCACCAAGCCACGCCCACCAAGCCACACCCACAGAACCGGTAGTTGAAACCCACCACTGAATATAATTCCCCACTATCCTGTCGGAGCTGAAGAAGCTTCTTAGAGGAGAAGTGAAATGTCTTCAAAAAAAAAAACGAGAAAGTCCCGTTGCCTCCAGAAAAAGGCACCTTTGGGACAACCATGACCTATACCAGGGGTCTGCAAACTTGGCTCTTTTAAAACTTGTGGACTTCAACTCCCAGAGCAAAGGTGGCTGAGGAACTCTGGGAGTTGAAGTCCACAAGTCTTAAAAGAGCCACGTTTGCAGACCCCTGACCTAGATGATGGAGAATCTCTACAGACTTTTCACTGGGAGGGAAAAAACTCCCAAAAGAAATGATGGTGGGAAACCATGTTACCTGCAAGAATAAGATGTTATCTTTCGCGATGGCGTCCATCAGGTTTTTATCCGGAGAATGTAAGCTTCCGTTTGTCCAGCCGGGTTCTGCACCGGCTCCGTTCGCGGCCTGCCTCGCTCTCTGTCGGTAGAACAGCAGATAAGCTGTGTCCTTCGGCAGGAAGGAGGTCACGTTGCTCACAGATTCAAAGGATGAGAAGAAGACCCTGGTGTCGTTAAAGATGTACCACTGGATCTCGACATCCGTTGATTTCGCTGAAGCCATGTTCCAAGTGTTCTCCGTGGCTGGATCCTCACATTCCCTGGCATAGCAGTAGTAATGGCCGCTTTCTGAGGAGACCCCAGAATGGACCACCACGCTACAGAGATCGTACACCACTGAAGAGAAGTCCTTGCAGGACGAAGTCCATCCTGATGTCCTCGCTTGGTCAGAAGACACCAAGACCGGCAGCTTCAGTATCAATGGGACCGAGACGTTGTCAAGGATCTTCTTCCTTCTCATCGTTCCTAGGTCGAAGGAGAACCTCAACAGGGTGAGGATGAGGTAGTGAGGTCCCTCCGTCAGCTCGGTCAACTTCTCAGCATCTTGAAGGGAGGCACAGTTCTCACAGTGGTATCTGTTCTCGGCGGTCAGCATCTCAGGTGATAAGAAATAATTTATCAAATCCGGAACAGATCTGGAGGCCCGACAACCAGAAACTTCCTTGTGTAAAGTCAGGTCAGATTCTTTGATGGACTTCACTTCAACAACGTCTCGTCCAGACGTCAAGGGGAGAGAGGTCTCTTCAAATTGTGACCCAACTGCTTCCATAGGTGGACTTTTAGAAAGATTCTCCTCAGGGGCCCTCAAGATCCCTGACCTAGCTGGCAATTCCTTTAGCTTGCTTTGAGTCTGGATCCTTGGCCGAGAGATCTCAGGACCTGTGTCTTCTCCAGACCCAATCAATGCAGTGCTGATAAGTCCAGCCTGGTGGCCATCGGATGGGGGAAACGCCAAGGAGAGGTCAGTGAAGGCTTCTTCTCTGGAAGAGACCTGTAGGCACTTCAGACAACGGATCTTGGTCTTAATTTTGCCACCAAACATTTCTTCCACCAGGGTTTTACTGACAGAGGGATGTCGGTCCACAGGAGATACCAAGGAACATGCCTTGAGTTTCTGACAGATCCTTCTACCCGTTCTCTCTTCCTCATGAAGACTTTGGGAAAAACAAAGAGATGCTGAGGGATAAACTCTCCTTTTAAATCCAGGACAAAGGGGTTTATTTTAAAGAACCACCACCTTGAATACTTGTTGTGTCTGCGCCCCCCGAGCCGGGCCTCCTGCCAGAAAGTGACTTGGAAAGTGAGGGGGAAGGGCCGTCAGGACTTACCTCGGGAGCACCGGCTCCCCTGGCTCAGCTCCAGAAGCCAGAGGCAGGCCAGGTGGAAGAGATAACGAGGCCTCCGTCCCCTGACTCTTTTCCCCCCAGGCCACGCCTTCAGACCCAGCTGATGGCAATCAGGCCTGGCTGGACCCTAGGTTCCGTAGGCAGGAGAAGAGGGAACAACAGAAGCAGGGGTGGGGCAGGCCTAGGAAGTGCTGAGTCATGGAGCCACACCCCACAGGATATAAAGGCAGCCAGAGCTGCTGTGCCTCTTCGTAGCAGGCAAAACAACTGATTAACTAAGAGCTGAAGTACTGTTTGTTCCTGGGTGAATCATCGGCATCGAGGTAGATAATAGAGACACTTGGCATACGCTCGCTATTTTGCTGCCAGAGCTGATAGTGCCGGCTAATTAAGCCATCGCTCGGACGGAGGCGAAGGGGGACAGAACAATACTACCCTGAATGAAGGGTCATAAAAAAGGAATTTAAGAGCAGAAAGAAAAGAAAAACCAGGCTCTGAAAGCCAACTCTTTGTTCATAGAAGAATCCAAATTCAAGAAGTTCCCCCTCGAAGACCAATCCAGTAGGACAGAGCCAGAAGGGGCCTTGGAGGTCTTCTAGTCCAACCCGCTGCTCAAGCAGGAAGCCCTCTACCGTTTCAGACAAATGATTGTCCGCTGTCTTCTTTAAAAACCCTCCACTTTAGAATCCAGATCTAAATCTCTCCTGAATTTGGAAGCCAGCATTATTAATGCTGCTGGTTTGAATTATTTATATTTATAACTGCTGGTTTGAATTATTTATAGTTGTAATTATTCCCTTAGCCTTTAAATTTATGATAGCTGCCAACTCTCCAGTTTTATTTACAAAGTAATTTCACCTGAGCCTTGGACAGTTTAAACCAGGGGTATCCAACCTTGGCAACTTTAAGGACTTCAACTCCCAGAATTCAAAGCTGGCTAGGGAATTCTGGGAGTTGAAGTCCTCCAGGCTTAAAGTTGCCAAGATTGGAGGCCCTCTGGCTTCAACCATTGTTTAAGCAAAGCTGGCTGGGGAATTCTGGGAGTTGAAGTCCTCCAGGCTTAAAGTTGCCAAGGTTGGAGGCCCTCTGGCTTCAACCATTGTTTAAGCAAAGCTGGCTGGGGAATTCTGGGAGTTGAAGTCCTCCAGGCTTAAAGTTGCCAAGGTTGGAGGCCCTCTGGCTTCAACCATTGTTTAAGCAAAGCTGGCTCGGGAATTCTGGGAGCTGAAGTCCTCCAGGCTTAAAGTTGCCAAGATTGGAGGCCCTCTGGCTTCAACCACTGTTTAAGCAAAGCTGGCTAGGGAATTCTGGGAACTGAAGTCCTCCAGGCTTAAAGTTGCCAAGATTGGAGGCCCTCTGGCTTCAACCACTGTTTAAGCAAAGCTGGCTGGGGAATTCTGGGAGTTGAAGTCCTCCAGCCAAGGTTGGAGGCCCTCTGGCTTCAACCATTGTTTCTCAATGGTGGCCACTTTAAGATGTGCGGACTTCAACTCCCAGAATTCCTCAGCCAGCATGGCTGGCTAGGGAATTCTGGGAGTTGAAGTCCACTCATCTTAAAGTAATCAAAGCTGAAAAACGCTGGCTAGCTTAAGTAATCCAAAGCACATTTTCTCAAACCATCCACAATCTACTTTACCGATCGAGCAGGTATTTCAGATATTCAGAGCAATCTTGCTGGGCTCCTCGAGTGAACCAGGGGGGCCACGAAGCCAAAAAGAAGCTTTCAGGAGAAATCGCAGGCCGCTGACAGAGGTATCAGAGAGGGAAGAAAACAAGAGAATTAAAAAAACCAAAAACATTGAAAGCGTTCTGGTACCTGCAGTTTAGATATCAGACTGTCCTATTTTACCTGGGCTTTTTTTTTTTTTCATTAAAGTTACCGGAATTGATTTTTTTTTTCTTTTTTGCTGATAAATGTATACATTATTTTATTTTAATTTTGTAAGTTGGCCGGAGTGGTTAAGATGCCATCCTCAAAACAAGGAGATGGTGAATTCTAGTCTCACCTTAGGCATGAAGGCCAGCTGGCTGACTGGGCCAAACACCAGGAGACTGTGAATTCTAGTGCCACCTTAGCCACGAAAGCCAGCTGGGTGACTTTGGGCTGAACACCAGGAAACTGAGAGTTCTAGTGCCATCTTACCTGTGAGTTCTAGTGCCACCTTAGCCACGAAAGCCAGCTGGGTGACTTTGGACTGAACACTAGGAAACTGTGAGTTCTAGTGCCACCTTAACTGTGAGTTCTAGTGCCACTTTAGCCATGAAAGCCAGCTGGGTGACTTCGGGCCGATCACCAGGAGACTGTGAGTTCTAGTGCCACCTTAGCCACGAAAGCCAGCTGGGTGACTTTGAACTGATCACCAGGAAACTGTGAGTTCTAGTGCCACCTTAGCCATGAAAGCCAGCTGGGTGACTTTGGGCTGAACACTAAGAAACTGTGAGTTCTAGTGCCACCTTAACTGTGAGTTCTAGTGCCACTTTAGCCATGAAAGCCAGCTGGGTGACTTCGGGCCGATCACCAGGAGACTGTGAGTTCTAGTGCCACCTTAGCCACGAAAGCCAGCTGGGTGACTTTGAACTGATCACCAGGAAACTGTGAGTTCTAGTGCCACCTTAGCCATGAAAGCCAGCTGGGTGACTTTGGGCTGAACACTAAGAAACTGTGAGTTCTAGTGCCACCTTAACTGTGAGTTCTAGTGCCACCTTAGCCACGAAAGCCAGCTGGGTGACTTTGGGCCGATCACCAGGAGACTTTGAATTCTAGTGCCACCTTAGCCATGAAAGCCAGCTGGGTGACTTTGGTCTGAACACTAGGAAACTGTGAGTTCTAGTACCACCTTAACTGTGAGTTCTAGCGCCACCTTAGCCACAAAAGCCAGCTGGGTGACTTTGGGCTGAATACTAGGAGATTGTGAGTTCTAGTGCTGCCTTAGGCATGAAAGCCAGCTGGGTAACTTTGATCCAATCACCACGAAACTATGAATTCTAGTCTCGTCTTGGGCATGATAACCAGCTGGGTGACTTTGGGCCAATCACCAGGACACCGTGAGTTCTAATCCTGCCTCAGGCATGCTGACTGGGGAATTCTGGGACTTGAAGGTTGAGAACCACATCCCTCCCGCATCATTAAAATAAACATGGAGCTTAGAACTCCCAAAAGCAACACCCTACAATGAAGAAAATGTTCAATTAATTACCTGGCTGTGCTCTAAGAAAGCAAAGAGCCATTGTAATTTTGCCATCAGCGGCTGGGAGTTGTTCTCGGCTAAATTCAGCACCGTTCGCCTGAAACTGTAAAGGGAAAAGAATTTTTTTTCCCTTAAATTTAAAAAGGGAAGCTTGTCACAAAATCCCAGCATTCGTTAATCCATTTACTTAAGCACAGATCCCAGGTGAATGCAACCCGTAGGCACATCATTTATTTATTTATTTATTTATTTATTATTTAAATTTTTATACCGCCCTTCTCCCGAAGGACTCAGGGCGGTTTACAGGCAGATAAAATAAACAGTACTATTACAAAATAAATACTATTAAAATACCACTAAAAAACTTATTCAATTTGGCATAATTAAAATTTAGCAAATAATAAAACCCATTAAAACCCATTAAAACCCATTAAAACCCCTTAAAACCCACAATTTAAAAACTAATCCAGTCCTGCAGATGAATAAATGTGTTTTAAGCTCGCGACGGAAGGTTCGGAGGTCCGGAAGTTGGCGAAGTCCTGGGGAGTTCGTTCCAGAGGTGGGAGCCCCACAGAGAAGGCCCTTCCCTGGGTGTCGCCAGACGACACTGTCTCATGGACGGCACCCTGAGGAGTCCTCTCTGTGAGAGCGCACGGGTCGGTGAGAGGTATCCGGTAGCAGTAGGCGGTCCCGTAAGTAACCCGGCCCTATGCCATGGAGCGCTTTGAAGATGTTCACCAAAACCTTGAAGCGCACCCGGAAGGCCACAGGCAGCCAGTGCAGTCTGGGCAGGATAGGTGTCACACGGGGGCCACGAGGGCTCCTCTATCACCCGCGCAGCTGCATTCTGACTAACTGAAGCCTCCGGACGCCCTTCAAGGGGAGCCCCATGTAGAGAGCTTTGCAGTAATCCAGGCGAGACGTCACGAGGGCGTGAGTGACCGTGCACAGGGCATCCCGGTCTAGAAAGGGGCGCAACTGGCGCACCAGGCGAACCTGGTAAAAAGCTCTCCTGGAGACGGCCGTCAAGTGATCTTCAAAAGACAGCCGTTCATCCAGGAGGACGCCCAGGTTGCGCACCCTCTCCATCGGGGCCAATGACTCGCCCCCGACAGTCAGCCGAAGACTCAGCTGACTGTACCGAGATGCCGGCATCCACAGCCACTCTGTCTTGGAGGGATTGAGCCTGAGCCTGTTTCTCCTCATCCAGACCCGTACGGCTTCCAAGCACCGGGACAACACTTCGATAGCTTCGTTGGGGTGGCCCGGTGTGGAAAAGTACAGCTGGGTGTCATCAGCGTACAGCTGGTACCTCACACCGAAGCCACTGATGATCTCACCCAGCGGCTTCATATAGATGTTGAACAGAAGGGGCGAGAGGATCGACCCCTGCGGCACCCCACAAGTGAGGTGTCTCGGAGCCGACCTCTGCCCCCCTGTCAACACCGTCTGCGACCGATCGGAGAGATAGGAGGAGAACCACCGATAAACGGTGCCTCCCACTCCCAATCCCTCCAACCGGCGCAGCAGGATACCATGGTCGATGGTATCAAAAGCCGCTGAGAGGTCTAATAGGACCAGGGCAGAGGAGCATCCTCTATCCCTGGCCCTCCAGAGATCATCCACCAACGCGACCAAAGCCGTCTCAGTGCTGTAACCGGGCCGGAAGCCATCATCATCACCCTTCCTTTAAAGATCGCTCCGAACTATGAAAATATAAATAATGGGTCTGCTGTGGACGGCATTATATGACCCTCCACTATCCTTGAATAGCCTCCAGGTGTACAAGCTGTACTAAACGGAGGCGATTTTTGTCCCAAAATAATTAAAACATAGTTCTTCAACCTTCTATAAAGAAGGTTGCAGCTTAGTTCATTGCAAAATGCCAAGCATAGTTTTCTCCTGGGTTGTTACAAGAACCCTGGTGGCGCAGTGGTTAGAATGCAGTATTGCAGGCTGACTCTGCCCACAGTCAGGAGTTCGATCCTGACCGGCTCAAGGTGGACTCAGCCTTCCATCCTTTATAAGGTAGGTAAAACGAGGACCCAGATTGTTGGGGGCAATAAAAGTTGACTTTGTATATAATATACAAATGGATGAAGACTATTGCTTGACATAGTGTAAGCCACCCTGAATCTTCGGAGAAGGGCGGGATATAAATGCAAATAAAAAAATAAAAAAATAAAGCCATGTGAAGCGGTATATAAGTACTATTGCTGGCTGAGGAATTCTTGGAGTTGTCCACGTCTTAAAGCGGCCAAGGTTGGAGACCCCTGGTTTAGCCAGAGGATGAGAGACCCCGTGCGTAAAACCCCTAAATACAAACACAGAGGGAGGGGAGGCGGAAACGGGAGGGAGGGAGGGCTGCCTACTCTGAGGCCATGAAGAGAGCTTGGAGGATGCTGTTCATGTAGCAGGTGTTCCCAAGGTTAATTAACCCGATCTTCCCGGTTTCCGATTTGGAGGCCAAGCGAGGATAGAGGTTGGCCAACTCGTTTCTCTGGGAGGTCCAAGCGTTCTGCGCCAGAAGATGCTTAATGCGATCTTCCTTGGGAATTGGGAGATCCTTCCGAGAAGAGAAGGGGAGAGGAAGAGACAGGGAGAGTGGTGGGTGGGTGGGAGGGAGAAAGGGAGGGAGACAGAGGGAGAGGGAAGAGGAGAGAGAGGGAGGAAGGGATAAGGGGAGAGGAAGAGAGAGAGAGAGACGGAGAGAGGAGGAGGAGAGGGGAAGGGAGAGGAAGAGAGAGGAGAGGAGAAAGAGGGAGGGTGGTGGGTGGGGAGAGAGGAGGAGAGAGAGGGAGGGAGGAGAGGGGAGGAGGGGAAGAGAGGAGAGGAGAGACAAAGGAGGAGAGGGGAAGGGAGAGGGGAGGAGAGAGAGGAGAGAGAAAGAGAGAGAGTGGTGGGTGGGGAAGAGAGAGGGAGGGTAGGAGAGAGGAGGAGGGAGAGAGGAGAGAGAGGAGAGGTGGGAGAAAAGGGGAAGAGAGAGAGTGGTGGGTGGGGAAGAGAGAGGAGAGGAGAAAGAGGGAGGGTGGTGGGTGGGGAGAGAGGGAGGAGAGAGGAGGGAGGAGAGAGGGAGGGAGGGGAAGAGAGGAGAGGAGAGACAAAGGAGGAGAGGGGAAGGGAGAGGGGAGGAGAGAGAGGAGAGAGAGAGAGAGAGTGGTGGGTGGGGAAGAGAGGGAGGGTAGGAGAGAGGAGGAGGAGGAGGAGAGACGGAGAGAGGAGAGAGGATGGGAAGAGAGAGGGAGGAAAGAGGGAGAGAGAGGAGGAGGGAGAGGAGAGAGACGGGAGAGGTGGGGAGAGAGAGAAAGGGAGAGGGTGGGAGGACAGAGAGTGAATGAGAGAGAGAGAAAGAAGGAGAGGGTGAATGGGGAGAAGGGGGGAAAGAGTGAAAGGAGAGAGAGGGAGAGAGAGAGAAGGTGCATGGGAGAGAGGGAGGGAGAGAGAAAGAGGGAGAGGGTGAGAGGAGAGAAAGAAAGGGAAAGGGAGAGAGAAAGAGGGAAAGGGAAAGGGGAAAACAGAGAGAAAATTAGCAGACTATTGTTTTCTACGGTCATTTTATCGAACTGACGTGCACACCGGCATTAAGTGTTGCCCATCTGTTAGCCCTTCAACGTAGTCCAGACGAAAAGCATAATCATGAATACTGGGGACTCCGTTTGGCCTAGTGGTGAAGGCACCAGGTTAGAAACCAGAAGATGATGAGTTCTAGTCCCACTGCTGGCTGGGCAACTTTGGACCAATCACTAGGAGACGGTGAGTTCTAGTCCCTCTAGTCCCTCCCTCCTGGCCTAAAGCCTTCTAAGGGACTTTAGGCCAGTCATTTTTCTTCAGCCCAGCCCACCGCACAGGGTTGTTGTTTCGGGGAAAAGAGGAAGAGGCAGGAGTATCAGGTATGCCTGGCTAGGTGGCTCAGTGGCTAAGACACTGAGCTTGTCGATCAGAAAGGTCGGCGGTTCGGCGGCTCGAACCCTTAGTACACTTCTCGTGCGTGAGGCAGGGGGTTGGACTAGATGACCTCCAAGGCCCCTTCCAACTCTGTTACTGTTACCGTTACTATGTTCCCCGCCTCGAGGTATTTGTAAAAATAACAATGGCGGGATACAAATAAATAAATACAATTTTAAAATAACTATCTTAATAAACCCATCCAAGTCCAAGAAAGGTTTGAAGCAAAGGATTCTAATCCAGGCCAATTTTTGCTAAAATTTAAGACTTCGTTGCTAATGGCACAAACTTGTCAATTTCAAATTTCCTTGTTTTATTCCTTCCTCTTGAACAGTTGCCCCGAAGCAGTTACTGGTTCGCCCCGATTCGGGCAAACCGGTAGCAGCAGCAGGAAGCTCCGCCCACCCACTCAAACGACATCAAAAACACTCTGCGCATGCGCAGAACCTTCTGCAGATGTGCAGAAGCACCACGCGCTCGCAAAGCCAGCGAGCGCACCCGCACGCTCCCAATAGCAAACCGGTTGCACTGGGATTTGAAACCCACTACTGCCCCGAAGTCCAAAAAAAAAAAGGGACCAGACTTACTTTTATCGCTTCCACCAGAGGCTCATAGAGATCTGGAAATCCTGAGAAACAGAAGAGCATGCAATGGATCAGTTCGGCCAGCTGATCCAAACATCGCGAGGCCGAATTGGAGTTTTCCTTTTGGAGGGCAGCGATCACTCTGGGAATATGCGGCAGAAGCTATTAAGAGGAAATAAAACATCGAGAGGCACTGAGGAATTTAAACTGCACCCAAGGAAAAATGTGAGCGTGAAGCAAAGCCTGAAATATAAATATATCTGGGGCTGTAAATGCAAATAAATATCGCAGGATCCGAAAGCTTGGAAGAATAGAATAGAATAGAATAGAATAGAATAGAATAGAATAGAATAGAATAGGATAGAATAGAATAGAATAGAATAGAATAGAATTTTATTGGCCAAGTGTGATTGGACACACAAGGAATTTGTCTTAGTGCACACGCTCTCAGAGTACATAAAAGAAAAGATACCTTCATCAAGGTACAACACTTAATGATAGTCATAGAATAGAATAGAATAGAATAGAATAGAATAGAATAGAATAGAATAGAATAGAATAGAATAGAATAGAATAGAATAGAATAGAAGAATAGAAGAATAGAAATAATGGAATGGAATAGAATAGAATAGAAATAATGGAATAGAATAGAACAGAACAGAAGAGAAGAGAAGAGAAGAGAAGAGAAGAGAAGAGGAATAGAATAGAATAGAATAGAATAGAATGGAATGGAATGGAATGGAATGGAATGGAATGGAATGGAATAGAATAGAATAGAATAGAATAGAATAGAATAGAATAGAATAGAATAGAATAGAATTTTTTTATTGGCCAAGTGTGATTGGACACACAAGGAATTTGTCTTGGTGCATATGCTCTCAGTGTACATAAAAGAAAAGATACGTTCATCAAGGTACAACACTTAATGATGGTCATAGAATAGAATAGAATAGAATAGAATAGAATAGAATAGAATAGAATAGAATAGAATAGAATAGAATTTTTATTGGCCAAGTGTGATTGGACACACAAGGAACTTGTCTTAGGTGCATATGCTCTCAGTGTACATAAAAGAAAAGATACATTCATCAAGGTACAACACTTAATGATAGTCATAGAATAGAATAGAATAGAATAGAATAGAATAGAATAGAATAGAATAGAATAGAATAGAATAGAATAGAATAGAATAGAATAGAATAGAATAGAATAGAATTTTTTATTGGCCAAGTGTGATGGGACACACAAGGAAATTGTCTTGGTGAATATGGTCTCAGTGTACATAAAAGAAAAGATACCTTCATCAAGGTACAACACTTACAACACTTAATGATAGTCATAGGGTACAATTAAGCAATCAGGAAACAATCAATATCAGTATAAATGGTAAGGATACAAGCAACAAACTTACGGTCATACAGTCATAAGTGGAAGGAGATGGGTGATGGATACGATGAGAAGATTAATAGTAGTGCAGATTTAGTAAATAGTTTGACAGTGTTGAAGGAAAACAAAAGCATTATCCTGGGACAATGCCTTCCTTCGCAATAAATATCCTTATAAGCTGGCCAACAGCCAGAGGCTCAAAGCAATACGTGGTTAATCGGAACAAGAATTTACCAGGTGAAATGCTTCGTGGGAGTGCTGGAAACTCAGCAACATGTAACGCAGAATAGAGAGAGCCCCGTCTCTCAGAATTGGGTAGAGAAGTTTGGAAAACACCTACAGAAACAGCAAAGCAAAGATTAAGGGAGGTCGATTAGCAGAATCGGGATAAGCACAACAATGACCAACAATCCTACAGCAATTTTTGTCCATCCCGGTAAGAGATGTTGTGAAACGCTTGGACTGGGTGTCTGGAGAATATAACTCACCAGGAGATGATGAGTTCTAGTCAGTGGTGAAATCCAATTTTTTTTTGCTACCGGTTCTGTGGGCGTGGCATGGTGGGCATCATGTGGCTTGGTGGGCGTGGCAGGGGATGGATACTGCAAAATCCCCATTCCCACCCCGCTAAAAAGCAGAATCCAGGCACAGAAATGGAAAAACGGGGGGGGGGGAGAATGATGGAGGAGAAGGCGATCTAAGGAAACATCTTCCAGCTCTTCAAGATCGATTTTAAGAAGCCGACAGCAAAAGTAGTGGCAAAAAAAGGGCGACAGGGTTTTGTGTGTCTGTGTCTGTGTGTCTGTGTGTCTGTGTGTCTCTCTGCAAAGACACTGACCCTCTTAGGAAAAGAGGAGGTTGCTGTCACCTGGGAAAGGAGGACACACACATACAGAACCCTGTTGCCGCTGTCGCTACTTTTGCTGTCGGCTTCTCGGAGCTCTTAAAGTCGATCTTGAAGAGTTGGAAGACATTTCCTTAGATGCCCCGAACAATGAGTTTGGCAGCGTGGAAGATGGAGCATGGAAGCATGGCAGGGCTACGGGCATGGAGCGGTTTGGGGGTGTGGCCAGCCAGCAATTGCTACCGGTACGGCGAACCAGTCCCAATCTCCGCTACCGGTTCTCCCGATCCGGTCTGAACCGGTAGCATGTCACCCTTGCCTACTAGGCCCTAAATGGGGCTGTTCTGTCTCCTTCCCCACTTCGGATTAACGAGCTGGCCTTCAGCCAGTGGATTCACGGCTCTTATCAGTCCTGGCAGAGAATTCGCAGCTACCTGCCAAAGTTCAAACAAATGACTCACGTAGCAAGATTTTCAGCTCTTTTTGAAATGGTTCAGCTAAACTTTTGCTTCCCGTGGAGTGAGAGCAGCACCAAAGCTCCTTATATATCCTGTGGGGTGGGGCACGAGCCCCACCCCTTCCCTTTGATGACGCTGCCTTTCTAAACTTCTGAAGCGCGGGTCAATCCAAGCTTGATTATTATTATTATTATCAGCTGGGTCTGAAGGCGTAGCCTGGGGAAGGGAGGAATCAGAGGATGACAGCCTCATTACGTCCTCCGACTGGTCTGGTTCTGGCTCCTGGAGCCGAGCCAAAGGAATCGGTGCTCCCAAGGTAAGCCTTACCGGCTCTTCCCCCTCACTCTCGGAGTCACTGTCGGGCATGGGGCCAGGCTCGGGGGCTGGAGTCACAACAGGGGGTTGGAGGGACATGTCTCCCCCAACGGCCCATTTTTGCTCCCAAGAGAGGGCGCAGGAGGCCGAGTGCTACCTGTCACACCTCCTGGCCACGCCCACCATGGCTACGCCCACCCAGCCAATCATTAGGGGCAGAGAACCAGTTGTTAAATGATTTGAATCCCACCACTGGTAGGAACCTGCAAACAACAACACAGAAAATGACCAGAACCACTACACCCCTAGTCAAAGGTAGGCTGGGAGTCAGCCTTTGCGCGGAGGCAAACCAGATAAGAAACACAATTAAAGGTAGTCCTCGACTTACAACCACAATGGAGCCCCGAATTGTCCATTGGTGAGCAAGGCAGTTGTTGACTTTGGCCTCATTTTACGACCGTCTTTCTTTAACCGTAGTTGTTAAGTGAATCGCTGGCGTTGTTCACTTAGCCACAGGGTCGTTAAGCGAATTGGACTTCCCCCCTCCCCCTCCCATTTGATTTTGCTTTTCTGAAGGTCGTAAAAGGGGATCATGGGACACACAACCCCGGACGCTACGACGGTCATAAATACAAGTCAGTTGCCGAGCGTCTCTGGATTTTGATCACGTGACTGTGGGGAAGGCGGCAACGGTTGTAACTGTGAAAAACCGTCATGAGTCACTTTTTCCAGGGCTGTTGCAACGTTGAACTGTCCCTAAATGAACCGTTGTAAGTCGAGAACTACCTGTATAGTCCCGTGCACTGAAACGTGGACCAGAAACCAAAATGTGGTGGGTTATTATTTCATTGGTGTCCCTCCCAGCCAGGACAATGGTGTAAATATATTTTTTTTGCAAGCAGATCCCATACAAAGGTACAAAAACCAACCCGTTCGATTTTGGACAGCGTGACTTCCATCAAAATGCTGAATTTCTTCACCGCCGCCAGATTCTTCAGCAAGGCTATGATCCATTTGTCTAGGTTCTTGCCCAGGGGCCACGAGACCCATTCAGTCATCCTGGAGCCAGAAAGAAAAAAGACGGGGAGAGAGAGAGAGAGAGGGAGAGAGAAAGGCTGGGATTAGATGAAGGAGTGCAAGCCAGCTTTGGAGCAGGTAATTAAAGAAATGGAGCTGTTTGCAAGATCCTGGAGAATGATGGGAACGGAGAAGAACGCCGCCGCCTTCGACATGACCTGAGTTTAACTCATAGAATCATCTATTACAATGTCCTTCCTGTTGAAGACTACTTCAGCTTCAATTGCAACAATGCACGAGCACACAATAGATTTAAACTCAATGTTAACCGTTTCTATCTTGATTGCAGAAAATATGACTTCAGTAACAGAGTTATTAATACTTGGAACACACTTCCTGACTCTGTGGTCTCTTCCCAAATCCCCAAAGCTTTAACCAAAAACTGTCTACTATTGACCTCACCCCATTCCTAAGAGGTCCGTAAGGGGCGTGCATAAGAGCACAAACGTGCCTACCGTTCCTGTCCTATTGTTTCCTTTCATTATATCCAATTAATATAGTTATTACATACTTATGCTCATATATATGCTTATATATTATATAGTTATTTTCATGCTTAGGCTTATATATACTGTTGTGACAAATCAATCAATCAATCAATCAATCAATCAATCAATCCCAGCTAGTGGTTATGTGATGAGGAGGAGGAGGGGGAAAGGGGGAGGAGATAAAAGGAGGAGGAGGAGCAAGAGGAGGAGGAGGAGGAGGAGGAGGAGGAGGAAGAAGAAGAAGAAGGAGAAGGAGAAGGAGAAGGAGAAGGAGAAGAAGAAGAAGAAGAAGAAGAAGAAGAAGAAGAAGAAGAAGAAGAAGAAGAAGAAGAAGAAGAAGAAGAAGAAGAAGAGAAGGAGGGGAGAAGGAGAGGAGAAGGAAGAGGAGGAGGAGAAGAGAAAGAAGAGGAAAAGAAGAAGGGAGGAGGAGGAAGAGAAGGAGAGGGAGGAGGAGAAGGAGAAGGAGGAAGGGAGGAGGTGGAGAAGGAGAATGAAAAGAAGGAGGGGGAGGAGAAAGAGAGGGAGAGGGAGGTAAGAGGAGAAGGAGGAGATGGAGCAAGAGGAGGAGAAGGAAAAGACCAAGGAGGAGGAGGAGAAGGAAAAGGAAGAAGAAGAAGAGAAGGAGGGGGAGAAGGAGAGAAGGAAGGGACGAGGAGGAGGAGGAGGAAGAAAAGGAGAGGGAGGAGGAGGAAAAGGAGGAGGAGGAGGAGGAAGGGACGAGGAGAAGGAGGAGAGGAAGAAGAGGAAAAGGAGAAGGGAGGAGGAGGAGGAAGAGAAGGAGTGGGAGGAGGAGAAGGAGGAAGGGAGGAGGTGGAGAAGGAGAATGAAAAGAAGGAGGGGGAGAAGGAAGAGAGGAGGAGGAGGTAAGAGGAGGAGGAGGAGACGGACCAAGAGGAGGAGAAGGAGAAGGAAAAGACCAAGGAGGAGGAGGAGAAGGAAAAGGAAGAAGAAGAAGAAGAAGAGAAGGAGAGGAGAAGGAAGGGACGAGGAGGAGGAAGAGGAAGAAAAGGAGAGGGAGGAGGAGGAGGAGAAGGAGGAGGAGGAGGAGGAGGAGGAGGAGGAGGAGAAGGAGGAGAAGGAGGAGAAGGAGAAGGAAAAAACCAAGACCTCCAAGGTCCTTTCCAACTCTGATATTCTATTATTCTGAATCTGAAAGCTCGGAAGGTTAAACTTCTAGTCCTGGTGACCAGTCCAGAATTGGATCACTAGCGACTTTCTATTTTTTTCCCCCCCCGTTACCTTCCGATTGCGGTCATCATCTGAAGGTCAGAGATGCTGTCATCGTTGGTGAGGTTTCTCAGGATGCCGTCCATCAGCTCCAGTGGAACATATTGGACCACACTGGCTAAGGCAATAGACGGGTCTCGATCGTCTGCGAAACAAATGAGCAGAGGCAGGCCAACCGTTTTAACAGGCATCTGTATGGGCTCTGCCAGGGGTCTGCAAACTTGGCTCCTTTAAGACTTGTGGACTTCAACTCCCAGAGTTCCTCAGCCAGCTTTGCTGGCTGAGGAACTCCTGGGAGTTGAAGTCCACAAGTCTTAAAGGAGCCAAGTTTGCAGACTCCTGGGCTACGCAAAAGAGAACAAAAAGGACCCCGGCATTTCTCCACCAGCCATCAGCACCCAGATCAGCAGAGATTAACTCCAAGGTCAACTTCAGACCAACTATCAAGTAAGCAAAATACCCCAATCAAGAACCAGCCTAAGAACCATGAGTAAACAGCCCAACCAAAGGATCTCTTAAGACTGCCCCCACGCACACTGGAAGGCGGGGAATCAGAATATAAACGGACAGCAAACAGCACTCCTTACTAGCACGGATGATGTTACCTAGTTGGGTAATGAAACTTCTGCAAGAAAATAAGCTAGCTCAGAGAGTACCATGGACTCCCATTGTCTTCCTCCTCCTCCTCCTCCTCCTCCTCCTCTTTTCCACAATCCACACTCCCTTCTAGCACTGAGGATGTTACCTAGCTGGGTAATGAAATGTCTCCAAGAAAACAAGCAAGCTCAGAGAACACCAAGGACCCCCATTGTCTCCCTCCTCCTCCTCCTCCTCCTCCTCCTCTTCCTCCTTTCTGCAATCCACACTCCCTTCTAGCACTGAGGATGTTACCTAGCTGGGTAATGAAACATCTACAAGAAAACAAGCAAGCTCAGAGAGCTCCAAGGACTCCCATTGTCTTCCTCCTCCTCCTCCTCCTCCTCCTCCTCCTCCTCCTCCTCCTCCTCCTCCTCCTCTTCCTCCTTTCTGCAATCCACACTCCCTTCTAGCACTGAGGATGTTACCTAGCTGGGTAATGAAACGTCTACAAGAAAACAAGCAAGCTCAGAAAGCTCCAAGGACTCCCATTGTCTTCCTCCTCCTCCTCCTCCTCCTCCTCTTTTCCGCAATCCACACTCCCTTCTAGCACTGAGGATGTTACCTAGCTGGGTAATGAAACGTCTGCAAGAAAACAAGCAAGCTCAGAGATCACCAAGGACCCCCATTGTCTTCCTCCTCCTCCTCCTCCTCCTCCTCCTCCTCCTCCTCCTCCTCCTCCTCCTCCTCCTCCTCCTCCTCCTCCTCCTCCTCCTCCTCCTCCTCCTCCTCCTCTTCCTCCGTTCTGCAATCCACACTCCCTTCTAGCACTGAGGATGTTACCTAGCTGGGTAATGAAACGTCTACAAGAAAACAAGCAAGCTCAGAAAGCTCCAAGGACTCCCATTGTCTTCCTCCTCCTCCTCCTCCTCCTCCTCCTCCTCCTCCTCCTCCTCCTCCTCTTTTCCGCAATCCACACTCCCTTCTAGCACTGAGGATGTTACCTAGCTGGGTAATGAAATGTCTCCAAGAAAACAAGCAAGCTCAGAGAACACCAAGGACCCCTCAAACCACTTCAAAGTTGAAACGTTGTGAGCCACCAGCATTTTGCCCACCGATAATCATTACGGGCAAGTCAGAAATGATACCTTAAGATGGTTTAAGAACCTAAGGGACAAGATGGCTGTGCACAGGTAGTCTTCGACTTACGACCATAATAGAGCGCGCCATTTCAGTCATCAGCGGTTGTGTCATAAAGTCACCGGATGGTCACGCCTGATTTTATGACCGTTTTTTGCTCAAGCAGGAGACTCTACACCATTCCAGAAAAAACAGCTGTCCAGTCTCTTCTTAAAAACCTCCAGCTGTTGGAGCACCCACAGTTTCTGGAGGCAAGGCGTTCCACTGATTTTGGGCTCCACTGCGGTCGTAAGTCGAGGACTGCCTCTAAAACACTGTCTGCCTTCCATCCTTCCGAGGTTGGTAAAATGAGGAGCCATATTGTTGGGGACAAGATGCTGACTCTGTAAACCGAGTCAGTAGTAAAAGCACTATGAAGCGGTATATAAGTCTAAGTGCTATTGCAAAGGGAGAGAAGGAAGGAAGGAGGGAGGGGAGAAGAAGGAAGGAAGAAAGGGAGGGAGGGAGGGAGGAAGGAAGGAAGGAAGGAAGGAGGGAGGGAGGAGGGAGGAAGGAAGGAGGGAGGGAGGAAAGGAAGGAGGGAGGGTGGGAGAAAGGAAGGAAGGAATGAGGGAGGGGAATGAGGGAGGGACAAAGGGAAGAAGGAAGGAAGGAGAGAGGGAGGGAGGAAGGAAGGAGGGAGGGAGCGGGGAGGGAGGAAAAAAGGAAGGAAGGAGGGAGGAAGGAAGGAAGGATAAAGAAAGGAAGGAGGGAGGGAGGAGGGAGGGAGGGAGGGAGGGAGGAAGGAAGGAAGGAAGGAGCTATGGTAGCTAGATGCAGTATTGCAAGCTAATTCTGCCCACTGACCAGCTCAAGGTTGACTCAGCCTTCCGTCCTTCCAAGGTGGGTAAAACGAGGACCCAGATTGTTGGGGGGCAAGAGGCTGACTCTGTAAACCGCTTAGCGAGGGCTGTAAAGCGGTACATAAAGTCTAAGGGCTATTGCTAAGCGCCATAACAAAGACACCCATCCCTACCGATGGTTGAAATGATGGTGAAGAGTTCCTTCAGCGAGGGAAGGATGGAGGCCATCTGAGTCTTCCAGATTTTCTGCAGCAAAAGGCTGACTTGGATCACCTGGTCCAAGAACTCCATGACGGCGTCTTCCTTTCCCGAGGTGGTATGGAACTGACCGATACATCGGACCAGTTGCTGGCAGAAAAGGACCTGGCGTTTGCCGGTGGGGACGCACAGAGGGTACTGGATTAAGAGCTTACTGATCTTCACACATTGCTTCAGGCCTGGCCTCTCGCAGATCTTCCGTAGGACTTCAGTCCTCAGCAGGCTGAAGACGTCGTTGGCCGAAGGACCATCCATCACGAAGGGCAAGCCAAGGTGTATGTAATCAAACACGTACAAGCTTCTCTTCCCCAGTGATCCATAGCCTTCCTGGAGAAGACTTAAGAGGAACTGGGCATTGAAGAACTCTTCAAAGGCCTCTTGGTGATAAAGCCCACAGACTTCCAGGATCTCTTTGCCAACTGACCTCTTGAATTTGGTATCGCCCAGGAGGAAGAGCTTGGTGGCAAGGTCCAGCATGGACCAACACTGTTCGGTGTCCATGGTCCTCTTCAGAGCCTCTATGACGCGCCTCACCAGGCCTTGCTTCATGTGATCGGGGTAGGAAGAGGCCAAGATCGCTTCCAGAATTTTATCCATGTTGGCCTTCTTGGAAGTCCTCAACGAAGATCAGACATCTTCAGGCCACTAGCAAGCCCTTCCTTCCTGGAATGGAGATGTTGGGTTACATATCACAATTATAATGACTGTAAAGGTAAAGTTTCCCCTCACATATATGTGCTAGTCGTTCCCGACTCTAGGGGGCGGTGCTCGTCTCCGTTTATTTTATTTATTTATTTATTTTTATTTATTTAATTAGATTTTTATACCACCCTTCTCCCGAAGGACTCAGGGCGGTTTAAAGCCAGATAAAACAGAACAACAGAATAAATACAAGATAAAATAATATTTAAAAAACTTATTAAATTTGGCCCAGATTAAAATATATTTAAAACGGTAAAACCCACTAAAAAATTAGAAACCGAATAAAATCTAAAATTCTATGCCAGTCCTGCGCGAATAAATAAATATGTCTTCAGCTCGCGGCGAAAGGTTCGAAGGTCAGGAAGTTGGCGGAGTCCTGGGGGGAAGTTCATTCCAGAGGGTGGGAGCCCCCACTTTGGTTTCAAAGCCGAAGAGCCAGCGCTATCCGAAGACGTCTCTGTGGTCATGTGGCCGGCATGACTCAATGCCAAAGGCTCACGGAACGCTGTTCCCTTCCCACCAAAGGTGGTCCCTATTTTTCTACTGGCATTTTTTACCTGCTTTCGAACTACTAGGTTGGCAGAAGCTGGGACAAGTCACGGGAGCTCACCCCATTACGCGGCGCTAGGGATTTGAACCGCTGGACTGCCGACTTTTTGATCGCCAAGCTCAGTGTCTTAGCCAGGCTGAGAGATTGAATAAAGCATGCTAAAAATAAAAACAGAATCAGTCCGGTATAGATTCTGTCTTTATTTTTAGCATGCTTTATTCAATCTTTCAGCCTGTACAAAAAAACCCCAAAAAACCAGCCAAGCTATTCTTTAGGATTACACGGAAGAATGGAAGGTAAGGTAATGCAAAATTCTCTTTCCGCTTTGCAAAATGAAATGAAGAACTTGGCAAGATACGAGCTTCCCACTCCTCTGAGCTGTAAGTATTTTTATTTATTTATTTATTTATTTAATCAAATTTTTATACCGCCCTATCTCCCGAAGGACTCAGATAAAATACAGAAATCATACACAATAAAAACTAATTAAAAAACTTATTTAAATAGGCCAGAATTTAAAATTACAGTTAAAATGATAAAACCCCATTACCTAAAAATTAATAATTAACCCCAGTTAAAATTAAGTAAAACTTTTAATCCAGTCCCGCTTGGATAAATAAATGCGTTTTCAGCTCACGGCGAAAAGTCCAAAGATCAGGCACTTAGCGTAAACACTTGTTTTATTTTTCATTCTTTCTCCATCTTTTAATGTTACCGACACTTTTACCTTTTCCTTGAAGGATACCATTCTGCTAAATAAGATTTTTTTTTAAAAAAAAAATTAAATTGAAATAATGTTTTTCTGGTTTTTTTTTAAGATCATAAAACCAGCTGTGACTCATGTAACAACCGTTCTGCTTAACAACAGAAATTCTGGTTCCCAATTGAGGCCATAACTCAGGGACTTACCTGTAGCTGATTACAATCCAGTCAAAAGCTAAATATTTAGAGAAGAGCAACAAAGAGGATTAGGAGACTGGAGGCTAAAACAAATGAAGAACGGTTGCAGGAACTGGGTATGTCTAGTTTAACGAAAAGAAGGACTAGGGGAGACATGATAGCTGTGTTCCAATATCTCAGGGGCTGCCACAAAAAAGAGAGAGTCAAACTATTCTCCAAAGCACCTGAAGGAAGAACAAGAAGCAATGAGTGGAAACTAATCAAGGAGAGAAGCAACTTAGAACTAAGGAGGAATTTCCTGACAGTTAGAACAATTTATCAGTGGAACGACTTGCCTGCAGAAGTTGTGAATGCACCAACACTGGAAATGTTTAAGAAAAGATTGGATAGCCATTTGTTTAAAATAGTATAGGGTTTCCTGCCTAAGCAGGGGGTTGGACTAGAAGACCTCCAAGGTCCCTTCCAACTTTGTTATGTTATTTCCAGGTGGCAGTAATACTTTTTTCCCTCCTCTTTTGCTTAGATATTGTGTGTTTTCTCTGGGAAAGGGATCAGAAGTGGGATTCAGCCAGTTCCCACCGGTTCGGGCAAACCGGTAGTGGCGATCGCAGGTGGGCCTGCCCACCCGCCCCGTCTTCAAGTCGTGCTATTCAGGCACATTTTCGAGGCTCGGCACATGCGCGGAAGGCGTGCGAACGAGCAAAACGCATGCGCGGAAGGAGAACCGGTAATAGAGGTAAGTGTACCCCTAAACGGGATTTATTTTTTTTCTGCGTCTCCTTTCACCTCCTTGAAGGCTTGAGGCCTGGGCCATAAAAAAAGCAGCAACCAGGGAAGAAAAAATTCCACTGACCTTGTTATCTTTCATTCTTCTTGTCTCAACCCCGAAAATTGCATCACTGTCTTTTTCCACAGTCCATCGGACATCGTAACTCACGAAGAAATTCAAGACCTCGGGAACTTTCTGAGGCTGTTGCAATATCTGAACCAAACTGATTAGCCTGCCTACACGGAAAGGTCAAACTGAATAATATTTTAGTTTATGATTCTGGGTTTTCCTAACTGGGAAAAATCCCCTGCTGGCTCTTAAAGACACCCAAATCTGCATTTTAGCCAGTCCTTCCTGGAAGAAAACCAGAACATAAAACAATAAAGTTGGAAGGGACCTTGGAGGTCTTGTAGTCTGACCCCCTGCACTAGCGGGAGACCCTCTACCATTCCAGACAAAGGATTGTCCAACCTCTTCTTAAAAACCTCCTTCTGGTGGCAAGTTGTTCCACTGGTTCATTGTTCTCACTGTCAGAAAATTTCTCCTTAGTTCTAGGTTGCTTCTCTCCTCGATAAGTTTCCATCCATGACCACAATCGAGCCCAACATTTTCTGTTGTTAAGTGAGGCATTTGTTCAGTGAGTTTTGTCCCATTTTTACGACTTTTCTCACCACTGTCGTTAAGTGAACCACTGCCGTTGTTGAGTGTGGAACACGGTTGCTAAGTGAACCAGGCTTCCCCATTGATGTTGCTTGTCAGAAGGTCGCGAGAAAGGAATCGCATCACACACACACCCAGGACACTGCGACCGTCATAAATACGAGTCAGGTGTCAAACGCCTGAATTTTGATCATGCGACTCTGAGGATGCGGCAACGGACATTAAATCATAAGTCACTTTTTCAATGTTGTCGTAACTTTTAACGGTCACTAAATGAACTACTGTTAAGTCGAGAACTATCTATACCCATGATGGCGAACCTATGGCATGCGTGCCACAAGTGGCACACCAAGCCATATCTGTGGGCACACAAGCATTGTCCTAGCTCAGCTCCAGCACGTAGGCATGTACTGGCCAGCTGATTTTCGGGCCCCTGGAAGTTGGGAAATGAGCTGTTTCCAGCCTCTGGAGGGCCTCCGGGAAGGTGGGGAAGGTTTTGCCCTCCCAAGGCTCCTAGAAAGGCTCTGGAGCCTGGAGAGGGCGAAAAACTAGCCTTCCGGTCCCACCAGAAGTTGGGAAAAGGGCTGTTTCTGGCCTCTGGAGAGCCTCCAGGGGATGGGGAAGGCCGTTTTTGCCCTCCCCAGGCCTCAAGAAAGCCTCTGGAGTCTTGGGAGGGTGAAAAATGGACCTACTGGGCCCACCATGCCATCACGTGCCAAAAGCGTGGGGAGCGCAGGGGGGGTCCCATGCGCACGCGTGGGGAGAGACGGTGCTCATTGAATTATGGGTGTGAGCATGTGTGCATGTGACCACCCCCCCCGCTTCCCACACTTTTGGCATGCAACGGCAAACAGGTTAGCCATCATTGATCTATACCTCAAGAGCCGTCCTTCTCCTTAATTCGAGTATTCTTGGTGCTTCCTTCATTTTTGTTGATGGCTCTTCGGCCCTTTTATTATCTAAGGAAGGTTACAGCTTCCATTGAGACCAGAAAGATATTTTTGGAAATAAAAGATTACGCTTCCCCTCACATATACGTGCTAGTCGTTCCTGACTCTAGGGGGCGGTGCTCATCTCCGTTTCAAAGCCGAAGAGCCAGTGCTGTCCGAAGACGTCTCCGTGGTCATGTGGCTGGCATGACTCAATGCCAGAGGCGCACGGAACGCTGTTACCTTCCCACCAAAGGTGGTCCCTGTTTTTTCTACTTGCATTTTTTACGTGCTTTCGAACTGCTAGGTTGGCAGAAGCTGGGAGAAGTAATGGGAGCTCACTCCGTTACGCGGCGCTAGGAATTCGAACCGCTGAACTGCCAACCTTTCGATCGACAAGCTCAGCTTTTTAGCCAGGCTGAGAGATTGAATAAAGTGTGCGAAAAATAAAGGCAGAATCAGTCCGGTATAGATTCTGTCTTTATTTTTTAGCATGCTTTATTCAATCTTTCAGCCTGTACAAAAAAAAAACGGCCAAGCTATTCTTTAGGGTTACACGGAAGAATGGGAGGTAAGGTCACGCAAAATTCTCTTTCCGCTTTGCAAAATGAAATAAAGAACTTGGCAAGATACGAGTTTCCCACTCCTCTGAGCTTGCCATAACCCATTGGTTCCACCATCTTAATTAATTACTGGTAGTCCTCAACGTACGACCACAATTGAGCCCAACATGTGTGCTGCTCAGTGAGAAAAGTTCCGTGAATTTTTTCCCCATTTTACGACTTGTCTTGCCAGAGTTGTTAAGTGAATCAGTGCAGTTGTTCAATTAGTAACACGGTTGCTAAGTGAATGTGGCTTCGCTTGACCATTATTATTATTATTATTATTTATTGGATTTATAAACCGCCCTTCTCCCGAAGGACTCAGGGCGGTGTACAGCCAGGATAAAAAAGAACAATATACAGTTAAAATACAATTAAAAAACTTATTATACAGTATGGCCGAAAAATTAAGAATTATGAATCTAAAAACCCCAATTAAAACTAGAAAGAAAATTTAAGATTTAAAATTCAACAATTTAAGAAAGCCCCGCACGAACAAACAAATATGTTTTCAGTTCATGCGAAAAGTCCGAAGGTCAGAAATTTGACGTAAACCAGGGGGGAGTTCGTTCCAAAGAGTGGGGGCCCCCACAGAGAAGGATCTTCCTCTGGGGGCCGCCAGCCGACATTGTCTGGCGGACGGCACCCTGAGAAGGCCCTCTCTGTGGGAGCGTACGGGTCGGTGGGAGGCATGAGGTAACAGAAGGCGGTCCCGTAAGTACCCAGGTCCCAAGCCATGGAGCGCTTTAAAGGTGGTTACCAAGACCTTGAAATGCACCCGAAAGGCAACAGGAAGCCAGTGCAGTCTGCGCAGGAGAGGTGTCACATGTGAGCTACGCGTGACTCCCTCTATCACCCGCGCAGCTGCATTCTGGACCAACTGAAGCCTCCGAGTGCATCTCAAGGGGAGCCCCATGTAGAGAGCATTGCAATAATCCAGGCGGGAGGTAACCAGAGCGTGAGTGACTGTGCATAGGGCATCCCGATCAAGGAAGGGGCGCAACTGGCGCACCAGGCGAACCTGGTGAAAGGCTCTCCTGGAGACGGCCGCCAAATGATCTTCAAACGACAGCCGTGCATCCAGGAGAACACCCAAGCTGCGCACTCCCTCCTTTGGGGCCAATAACTCGCCCCCAACAGTCAGCTGCGGCTGTAGCTGACTGTATCGGGATGCCGGCATCCACAGCCACTCCGTCTTGGAGGGATTGAGCTTGAGCCTGTTCCTCCCCATCCAGACCCGTACGGCCTCCAAACACCGGGACAGCACTTCGACAGCTTCGTTGGGGTGGCCCGGGGTGGAAAAGTACAGCTGAGTATCATCAGCGTACAGTTGATATCTCACCCCAAAGCCACTGATGATCTCACCCAACGGCTTCATATAGATGTTGAACAGGAGGGGTGAGAGAATCGACCCCTGCGGCACCCCACAAGTGAGGTGTCTCGCGGTCGACCTCTGCCCCCCTGTCAACACCGTCTGCGACCGGTCGGAGAGATAGGAGGAGAACCACCGATAAACGGTGCCTCCCACTCCCAATCCCTCCAACCGGTGCAGCAGGATACCATGGTCGATGGTATCGAAAGCCGCTGAGAGGTCTAATAGGACCAGAGCAGAGGAATAACCCCTGTCTCTGGCCCTCCAGAGATCATCCACCAACGCGACCAAAGCTGTCTCCGTGCTGTATCCGGGTCGGAAACCGGACTGGAACGGGTCTAGATAGACGGCTTCATCCAGGTACTGGGGTAGCTGCCGTGCCACAGCACTCTCTACAACCATGAATCTGTGGGAGAAATACGCTGAGCTTTTGTGCAAGTAAATACTTTTATCAAAGCTCTTCCAGAATTAAATAATAAATCAAAGTATCTGAACCTGCAAGGTTTTTTTTTTCTCCTCTATTTTTAGCTGGCTGCTTAGCAGGAGGATCTTTAAAGACGGATGTCCTGTTTTATTAGCCTAAAAAGCCAATCAGATTAATTGCATCTCTGCTTTTATTGTCACGGGCTATTTTGTTTAAAAGGAAAACACTGTACCTTTGATTTAAAATTAAGTTCCAGGATCTGGAGATCTTCAACCATTTGCTGCAATTTCTTTGGGTTTTAAAATGAAGGACTCGTTCTTTTAATTATTAAGAAAGAGGCACAGGAAGTATTCTGCCAATTGTTTGTGAATTTACAATAAATAACCAGAGTGACTTTCAAGTGGGAGCTTTGAACCACTTTAAACTTACTCTGGACCTGCCTGACTGCATGCCACCGCCTCAAAGGTGCAAAAATCGCGAGCATTAAATAGGCACCATTAACAGAAATACTGTAGAATTTGGCCGGCTTTATTTTGCTTTGGTCAGACCTCTTCATGTTCTGGGTCTACTTCCAAAGAGAAAGAAAGAAAGAAAAAGAAAGAAAGAGAGAGAGAGAGAGAGGAAGGAAGGAAGGAAGGAAGGAAGGAAGGAAGGAAGGAAGGAAGGAAGGAAGGAAGGAAGGAAGGAAGGAAGGAAGGAAGGAAGAAAAAAGTGAGGAGTGAGGAAGGAAGGAAGGAAGGAAGAAAGGAAGGAAGGAAGGAAGGAAGGAAGGAAGGAAGGAAGGAAGTGGGAGGAGAAGAAGAAGGAAGAAGAAGGAACATAGGAAGAGTTTATAAATTCATCATTTTTGAATGAGAACTAACTAACTAAATAGCTAAATGACTAAAAATACAGGGAGGGATGGGGGAAGAGAGAGAGAGAGAAAGAAAAAAGAAAGAAAGAAAGAAAGAAAGAAAGAAAAAGAAAGAAAGAAAGAAGAGGGAGGAAGGGAAGAGAGGGAGGGAAGAAGGGAAGAAGGGAAGGGAAGGGGAGGAGGAGGAGGAGGAGAAAGGAAGGAAGGAAGAGGGAGGAAGGAAGGAAGGAAGGAGAGGGAGGAACGGAAGAGAGAGAGGGAGGGAGGAAGGGAGGAAGAGAAGAGGGAGAAGAAGGAGAAGGAAAGAAGGAAGGGAGGAAGGAAGGAAGGAAGAGGAAGGAACAGAAGAGAGAGAGGGAGGGAGGGAAGGAAGGAAAGAAGGAAGGAAGGAAGGAAGAGTTGAAAGTTCTTGGGTTGAGAAAAGAGGATTATAGGGGAAATATGACACCATTCTCAAAATTCTCAAAAAGGATGGTAAATACAATAAAAACCCCTCCCCTCCTTCCAGCACGCAGGGCCCAGAATAATAAATTCAGATTCAGAAATAAATTCAGAAAGGCAGGTTCTCTCCCAGTCTCGCTCAGCCCACCGATCCTAACAAAGCAGCTGGACAAGGAGATCTTTATATCTCCTTTCCAAAAAACAAAAAAACTGATTCTCCAGCTTCTATCCGAGGTCAGAAATCCCTCGTTTTGGAAAGCTTTCATTGGAATACCTGAAGCAAAGCAGGGAATTCGTCTCCGCCGGTAAAAAGCCTCTGTCGTCCGACTCAGTGATGCTGGGAGGAGAAAGAGGGGGAAATCCTGAATTTTGCAAGGGTTCGCTGGCACGAAACACCATGCCAAATCATTTCCCTGCGGCTGCCAAGAAAATACTGCATTTTGCAAAATGCTGTCCTTTGCTTAACTTCTCCCTCCCTGCAGCAAAAATCGATGTCGAGAACCCAAGCGGATGAGGGAAAATATATACATTTATATATATATATATACATGCATACATACATACATACATACATACATACATACATACATACATATATATATATATATATATTTGTTTTCTGAGGTTTTCACGGGTGTTTGTATGTAGGTCTTTGGTTGTTCGGGTTTTCTCCCGTGTAAAATTGGAAATGTCTTGGCAACGTTTCGACGACGAAGTCTCATTCGTCATCTTCAGGCTTCAGCTTCGTGCTTCGTGCTTCTTCACACATTGAAACAGCTGCGATCGCACATTGCTCCCAGAAGCACGAAGCTGAAGCCTGAAGATGACGAATGAGACTTCGTCGAAACGTTGCCAAGACATTTCCAATTTTACACAGGAGAAAACCCAAACAACCAAAGACCTACATATATATATATATATATATATATATTCTTTTTATTTTCTCGTGAAGCTAGTCAAGGAGTTCTGCAAGCTGAACGGACGGAGCAGAAAGTTAAATTATGATTTTTGCGCTGTTTGATTAACTAGAAAGAAGGACAGAATGTTAGAGATTTTTTTTTTCCTCCTTTCCTGTCCCTCACCCCTGAGCATAGGTGGAATTCAGCCGGTTCGGGCCGGTTCGGGAAAACCGGTAGAAGCCTATATTGCTGTGTTTTTGATGCCGCACGCACGCACGTGCGGACGGACGGACGGATGGAGCGCGTGAGTGAATTACCGTGTTGATTGACGTTGCACGCATGTGAGGACGGCGCGCGTGAGCGAATTGCCATGTTGTGTGACAGCACACGTATGCGCGGACGGTGCTCACGCGCTCACAGTTCCGGTGCTGGGAAAACCGGTTGCTATAGTGTGTGAAACCCACCTCTGCCCCTCAGGGCCACACAGAATGGACTTTTTAATACTTGCAATATGGTTTTTGTACCGTAGTATTGTCGCACCGGCTAGCCAAATTTCCCGTATTTTAAATTTGCTTTGTCAACTGTATCGCTAATACTGGTAGTCCTTGACTTACGACAGTTCGTTAGTGACCATTCGAAGTTGAAAAGACAGGTAGTCCTTGACTTACGAACACAATTGAGCCCAAAATTTATGTTGCTAAACGACACTATTTGCTAAGTGGAAAGATTGAGGAGCGGAATTGGATGTGGTACCATAATTCATAGCCTACTCGGGAGGGCGGGAGGGGACAGACCCAAATCCAGACAGCAAGTCGGTTCAGCGGGTTGTCCTCTCGTCTTGCAAAGAAGCAAATGACAGCATGACTCAGCAGTTCCCTGCCTAAATCCATCATCTATTGATCGAAAGTCACTCCGGTCAGATTAGAGATGCGAGAAGCAATTTTGTTCAGGGACCAAATGCTTTGATGGAGGGGGACCAGGGGTGAAACGTAAAATTGGTTACTACCGGTTCTGTGGGCGTGGCTTGGTGGAGGGGGTGTGTGTAATGTGACTGGGTGGGCGTGGCCAACTTTTTTTTTTTTTTTAACTTTTAAAAGCATTTTTTTCTACAACCTCTTCGGCCGAAGAGCTTGTAGAAAAAAATGCTTTGAAAGGGTTCTGACGGTCCCAGGTGAGTTGCCTGATCGCCAGAACCCTTTAAAAGCATTTTTTTTAACAGCCTCTTCGGCCGAAGAGCTTCTAGAAAAAACGCTTTTAAAAGGTTCTGACAATCCCAGCTGAGCCGCGCGATCATCAGAGGCTTTTTTTTTTTTACTTTTAAAAGCATTTTTTTCGCCGAAGAAAAAATGCTTTTAAAAGTTAAAAAAAAACCTCTGATGATCGCGAGGCTCAGCTGGGCGTGCGAGGAGGGAGAAGGTGGGGCAGGAATTTTTGCTACCGGTTCTCCAAACCACCCGCCGCCATCGCTATTGGATCGGGCGATCCGGTCCAAACTGGGAGCATTTCACCCCTGAGTGGGACCACTTTTTACCGTAAGCCTACATGCTTTAACTCAGTGGCCCACAATATTTTGGGCCCCAGGGACCGGTTCCGTGGAGAGAGGCTTTTCCGTGGACCGGAGGGGGCGTAGTTTCACTTGCTACCCGCATCTCATGGATGGGGCTTTGCTTGTTTGCGTGGATCAATTTCTGGCATGCCGTGGCCTGGTGCGGGGCCACAGACTTGAGGTGGGGGACCCCTGCTTTAACAGATAGGGTGCTCTTAATCCACCCCAGTCTTGTGGGGTGGGGTACAGTTAGTCTTCGACCTATCTCAGTCCATTTAGTGACCGTTTGAAGTGACCAAGGCACTGAAAAAGGTGACTTGCGACCATTTTTCCACTCTTATGACCGTTGCAGCTTCCCCATGGTCAGGCGAATCAAAACTCAGACCCTGTTGTGCCTCGTCCTCCCTCCTCTCCTCAGCCGGGCCTATACCCGGGCCTGTTATTAGACTCAGAGTCTGATAATGAAGATGAATGGCCTGTCATGCTTCCAGCCCCCCGGCCCTGGCCCCATGCCCGGACAGAATGTCAGGAATGAACAAACAAACCTCACTCCTACAGCGTGTGAGCAGGGAACCAGCCACGTGCTAGAATTACCGACAGCAGATCCAGCTGAAGAGAATTCACAGTGGGAGGATCCTCGCTTCCAGAGCTCTGAGAGGCGACGCCAGCAGAAGGAAGGGAGGGGCAGGCCTGGATAAATGCTGAGTCACGGAGCCACACCCCACAGCCTATATAAATGACCTGCTTTTGGCATTCCAACTTTGAGTCAAGCAAAGTCTCCTCTAGTTTGCTGAAGTCACAACTTGGACTCCTGCCTGCCCTGAGAAACCTGGAAGGAATTTGGCAAAGCTGCAGAGGCTTCGTGGCCACGCTTGATACGGACTTCCTAGACCCGGTCGTCGGAGGGGGAGGGGGACACGACAGAGCCCTTGTACAGGTACACCTGGATTTACAACCGTAACGAAGCACAAAATTTCTGTCACTAAGCGAGACAGTTAAGTGAGTTCTGCCGATTTTAAGAAGCCACGGCTGTTAAGTTAGTAAATTAGTCACCGGGTTGTTAAGTGAAGCTGGCTTCCCCATTGATTTTGCAAAACAGTGTCAACGTCGTAAATATGAGTCGATTGCCAAGCGGCTGGATTTTGGATCACGTGACCATATTAACGCTGCAACGGTCAGGAGTGTGAAAATGCTGGCCAGTCCCTGTTGTAACGTCAAATGGCTGTACAAAGATCTGTTGTGATTCGAGGAACATTTATATGTATTTATGATGGTCGCATTGTCTCAGGGTCATGTGATTGGTATTATTTATAAAAATAATATAACGGCGGGATATGAATGAATGAATGAATGAAAGAAAACATTAATACATAAATAAATGAATGAATGAATGAAAACATTAATACATAAATAAATGAATAAATGAATGAATGAATGAATGAAAACATTAATACATAAATAAATGAATAAATGAATCAATCAATCAATCAATGAATCAATCAAAACTTTCATGCTACAATGAGAAGCATCAACCTTTTTGGGGGGAGAGGGATAAATATTTCTTTCTGAGTCAGAAACATAAGCTACGGTAGGTGGGACCCTCCGGCCCATCTCATCCAGCAGTGCGTTCTTCCCCATTGACCAAAGAAATCCACCCATCTCCCAGGAGATGGCCTTCAGAAACATCCCAGGATCATGAAGGCCAAGAGCCATGGATCGCCAAAGCATCCATGAATTGATGATCCAACCGTTTTTGTGAAGCGAGCCAAACAGATTGCCAGCCCATATCTTGTGGCAGTGAATTCCGAAGTGGAATTACAAATAAATTACTAACTTATATATGTATGTATGTATCAGGGGTGAAATCCACTTACCTTCACTACCAGTGAACGTGGCAAATGTGAGCGCGCGCACTTCCTCCATGCATGTGCAGAGTCTTCTGCACATGCACAGGGGGTCAAAAACGGGACATGATGACATCCGGGCAGGTGGGCGGAGCTTCCTGCTGCCGGCACTACTGATTTGCCCGAGCCGGATAGAGCCGGCTACATTTCACCATTGGTATGTATGTATGTGGATGGATGGATGGATGGATGGATGGATGGATGGATGGATAGATAGATAGATAGATAGATTGACAGAAAGAAAGAAAGAAAGAAAGAAAGAAAGAAAGAAAGAAAGAAAGAAAGAAAGAAAGAAAGAAAGAAAGAAAAGAGATGAATGGATATATTTTGTGAAAGAGAGAAGGGGGAGTGAGAGGGAGATAATAGATTGATGATATAGATAGATAGATAGATAGATAGATAGATAGATAGATAGATAGATAGATAGATAGATTGAAAGAAAGAAAGAAAGAAAGAAAGAAAGAAAGAAAGAAAGAAAGAAAGAAAGAAAGAAAGAGATGAGTGGATAGATATATTTTGTGAAAGAGAGAGGGCGGAGTGAAAGGGAGATAATAGACAGATGATACAGATAGATAGATAGACAGAGAGAGAGAGCGAAAGAAAGAATAGAAAAGAAAGAAAGAAAGAAAGAAAGAAAGAAAGAAAGAAAAGAGATGAGTGGATAGATATATTTTGTGAAAGAGAGAAGGGGGGAGTGAGAGGGAGATAATAGATAGATAGATAGATAGATAGATAGATAGATAGATAGATAGATAGATAGATAGATAGACACAGAGAGAGAAAGAGAGAAAGAAAGAAAGAAAGAAAGAAAGAAAGAAAGAAAGAAAGAAAGAAAGAAAGAAAGAAAAGAGATGAGTGGATAGATGGATATATTTTGTGAAAGAGAGAGAGGGAGGAGAGGGAGAGGGAGATGATAAATAGACGATACTCATAGATAGATAGATAGACACACAGAGAGAAAGAGAGAGAGAGAGACCTAACCAACGTGCAACTACTTAACAATTGTGGCAAGAAAGATGATAAAATGGGTCTACATTCACTTAACAAATGCCTCACTCTTCGGGGCTCACCTTATGGCCATAAATCGAGGACGGCCTCTACCGCTTCTGAATCGGGAGGATCGGGAGGATCCATTGGGAGACCGACCCGACAAGCTTGCCCACCCCACCCCACCCCACCCCGCCACCCCCGCCCCGGTCCATCCCGGTCTCTTTTACCTGGGCGTCCGTGCTCCACTCTCTCCGGCACTGTGGGATCCATCCATCCATGGTCCATCCACTCTGGAGGGACCGGTCTCCAGCTCAGCATCCCCGGGCCCATCCCTCGCTCCATCCAGCGGCTTCCTTCGGTGGGGGGGGGGGAACGGGAGGGGGGGGGAGAGAGAGATCTCCCCACTGGCCTCTCTCCGTCTGCCGGGATCGGCCTCGCTCCTCCTCCTCCTCCTCTCTTCTCTCTCTTTTTTTGCAAAGCCCGGGCGGTGGATCTCCTCGGCTGGTGCAGTTCCAGAACGTCAGGGGCTGCTGCGGCAGCCGGCGCCCGACCGCAGGGAGAACCTCCCGCACCTTTGGAACGAATCCGCTGGCCGCGCGCTGACTCTCGCTCTCTCTGTGTCTTTCGCTCGCTCTCTCTCGCTCTCTCCCTACGGATCTGCTTGCCGGCCTCGCCTCTCGCACCCGCGTAGAATATGTGTCTACACAGGACCGGGCTCTCATTTTTTAGATGGCTGGCTCTGCCTGTCTCTCTCTCTCTCTCTCCCTCTCCCTCTCCCTCTCTCTCTCTTTCTCTCTCTTTTTTCTCTCTCTTTTTTTTTCTGTCTCTCTCTCTCTCTAGATCTTTAGCTTTTGAATTATCGGCTTTATAAAGCCGCCCGTCTCACAAAAAGTTATTCTGAGCGGTGGTACATCTGGCCGTTGGCTAACTTCCCAGCATCTCTCTCTCTCTCTCTCTCTCTCTCGTCTGAATCTATTAATTCATCTCTCTTTTCACTCTGTCTCTCTGTCTATCTAGCGCTGTCATTGCCCCACTCTCTCCTATTTCTCTCTTGTCTATCTACTCTTATTATCTATCTATCTCTTTATCTATCACTGTTATTACTCTGCTTTCTCATCGCTATTTCTCTTAGCTGTCTAATACTCTTTATCTACCTACCTGCCTACCTACTTACCTACCTACCTATTACTATCATTACTCTCTTTCCTCTCTCTTATCTGTCTACTTTCATTGTCTGTCTGTTTCTCTTGCTCTCTCATTCTATCAATCATTCTATCTATCTATCTATCTATCTATCTATCTATCTATCTATCTATCTATCATCTACTCTGTCTGTCTATCTCAACTATATCTACCTATCTACCTACCTATTACTATCATTACTCTCTTTCTTCTCTCTTATCTATCTACTCTCATCGTCTGTCTATCTGTTTCTCTCTCTCTCTCATTCTGTCTCTCATTCTATCTATCATTCCATCTATCTATCATCTACTGTGTCTGTCTGTCTATCTGTCTATCAACTATATCTATCTACCTACCTACGTACTACTATCATTACTCTCTTTCCTCTCTCTTATCTGTCTACTCTCATTGTCTGTCTGTTTCTCTTGCTCTCTCATTCTATCAATCATTCTATCTATCTATCTATCATCTACTCTGTCTATCTCAATTATATCTACCTACCTACCTACCTATTACTATCATTACTCTTTCCTCTCTCTTATCTGTCTACTCTCATTGTCTGTCTGTCTCTGTCTCTCTATATGTATATCATTCTCTCTCTCTCTCTCTCATTCTATCATTCTATCGTTCTCTCTATCATTCTATCTATCATTCTCTATCTCTCTCTATCTATCTATCTAATTTACGTAGCAGCCCAGCTCACAAAAAGTGACTATTATCTATTCTCTCTATCATTCTATCTACTACCTATCTATCTATCTATTATTCTATATCTTTCTATCATTCTGTCTATCATTCCCTCTATCATTCTAGCTGTCTATCATTCTATCTATCTATCATTCTATATATATATCTATCATTCTATCATTCCCTCTATCTATCTATCTATCTATCTATCTATCTATCTATCTATCTATCTATCTATCTAATTTACGTAGCAGTCCAGCTCACAAAAAGTGACTATTATCTATCTATCTATCCTCTCTCTCTCTCTCTCATTTTTCCCCATTCTCAAAAACCTATCCTTTCACCAATTTACCCATCCACCTTTCTCTCCCCTCCATATCCATTTATCTATTCATCCCACCCCCCTCTCTCTTTCTTTCTCTCCCTCCCTCCCTCCTTCCTTCCCGTATCCCAATGCCAGGCTGGCGTCCCCTTTAACACCAGCCGATCGGTCGCTCGCTCTCTCCCCACCCCCGCACGCCCCGAGCCCCTTAGCCTGGGCTGGCCGGAGAAGTTGCCGGAGAACTCCATTTCCCAAGAAGCCTTGCGCCTGGCTGGCTCTTCCCTCCTCCTCCTCCTCCCCCCACCCCCTCCGGCTCTTCTTTCCAAAGCGGGCTTCCTCCCGCCGCCTTTCACCTTTTCCCACGGCGGTCTCGCTTTCCTCCTTGCGCCGGAGTGGCGGCGGATTGACGGACGGGGGAGAAAAGGTAGGCGGTGCCCCGGAGCCGGTGGAGGGGGGAATGAATGGGAGGCTGGCTGAGCCCCAGGTGGGCCCTGGCAGGAGGGCTGTCCGGGGTCTCCTCCTCTTGCCTTTTCCCGGCGACTTTTACTGCCATCAAAGTTTTTTTGTTTTGGGTGCGGAGGGGGGGGGGGCGGGATGCAAGGAAGAAAGAAAAAAAAACAGGCAAAGGCTAAAAAAACAACAACAAATCGCATCCAAATCCCTGGGGTAACAGTGCCCATCATCCACTCCCGCCCTGGCCGTTGCCCCTTCGTTGCAGCATATATATATAGTGATATATATATAGAGATAAATAGATATATTAGAAATATATGTATAAAAGATACATTAGGATAAGAGAGAGAAAATGTACAAGTATTGATCACCTATCTATCATTCTATCTATCTATCTATTATTCTATCCATCATTCAGTCTATCTATCTATCTATCTATCTATCATTCTATCTATCTATCATTCTATCCATCATTCAGTCTATCTATCTATCTATCATTCTATCTATCTATCATTCTATCCATCATTCAGTCTATCTATCTATCTATCTATCTATCATTCTATCTATCTATCATTCTATCCATCATTCAGTCTATCTATCTATCTATCTATCTATCTATCTATCTATCTATCTATCATTCTATCTATCTATCATTCTATCCATCATTCAGTCTATCTATCTATCTATCTATCTATCTATCTATCTATCTATCATTCTATCTATCTATATCATTCTATCTATCTATCATTCTATCCATCATTCAGTCTATCTATCTATCTATCTATCATTCTATCTATCTATCATTCTATCCATCATTCCCTCTATCATTCTATCTATCTATCATTCTATCCATCATTCAGTCTATCTATCTATCTATCATTCTATCTATCATTCCCTCTATCATTCTAGCTATCTATCATTCTATCCATCATTCTATCCATTCTGTTTTTTGGTGGGGGAATGCAAGGCAGAAAAAAAAAACAGTTAAAGGAGGCAAAGGCTAAAAAAAAAAAAATCGCATCCAAATCCCTGGGGTAACAGTGCCCATCATCCACTGCCACCCTGGCCATTGCCTCTTCGTTGCAGCATATATATATATATATATATATGATATAGTAGAAATATATGTATAAAAGATACATTAGGATAAGAGAGAGAAAATGTATAAGTATTGATTATCTATCTGTCATTCTATCTATCATTCTATCTCTCATTCTATCATTCTATCTATCTATCATTCTTTATCTTTCTATCTATCATTCCATCTATCTGTATCATTTCCTCTATCATTCTATCATTCTAGCTATCAATCATTCTATCCATCATCCTATCTATCTATCTATGTATCTATCTATCTATATCTATTTATCTATCATCTATCTATTATGTATCATCTAGCTAGCTATCTATATCTATCTAATCTATCTGTCTGTCTATCTATCATCTATCTATCTATCTATCTATCTATCTATCTATCATGTATCATCTATTTATATCTATCTAATCTATCTGTCTGTCTATCTATCTATCATCTATCTATCTATCATGTATCATCTATCTAGCTATTTATATCTATCTAATCAATCTGTCTGTCTATCATCTATCTATCTATCTATCTATCTATCTATCATCTATCATCTATCTATCATGTATCATGTATCAGCTATCTAGCTAGCTAGCTATTTATTAGCTGTCCATTGTCTTTCTAGCTATCTAACATCTATTTGCACCCCCAAATGTGATGTGGCCCCCATCCACTTTAGCTGCACTGCGCAGATAATTTCGGTTCAATTCCTGATCTTTCTTTTCCTTTCTTTTTTATGGGCAAATATTTGTCTAAGGAAGGGTTTTCTCAACCCTGGCAATTTTAAGCCCTGTGGAATTCTGGGAGTTGAAGTCCACACAGCTTAAGGTTGCTAAGGTTGAGAAAACCCGGTCTAAGGTGTTGGAAAACCCGGATGGGTATGACTTCAACATCCAGAATCCTCTGCAAATGCCCAAGGAATTCTGGGAATCGGAAGTTCAGAAGTTTGGGAAGAGAGGTTGAAAAGAAACAGCTAGCCTTACCTTACCTGACACTCAATAAATATCACACAATCCCCAGTCTTCCAGATAGCCCTGGTCATGCCTTAGTTGTAATAATCCTGTTTTTAGACAATACTGGCTATTCTCTTCCTCTTTCGCAGGTTCTTGGAAATCCAGACGATGGCCCAGTTTAACCAGTTTGGGACAACTACCTTGCAAACCTGGATCCTTTGAAAGAAGACCGTCTGGTAAGACTTATGCGAGGCTACATGCACTAAAACCAGTGGTGGGATTCAGCCAGTTCGCACCACTTCGGGAGAACTGGTTGTTAACTTTCTGAGAAGTTTGGCAAACTGGTTGTTGGAAGAAATCATTAGGGCAGAGAACCGGTTGTTAAATTAGAATAGAATAGAATAATGAAAATAGAATAGAATAGAATAGAATTAGAATTAGAATTAGAATTAGAATTAGAATTAGAATTAGAATTTTATTTTATTGGCCAAGTGTGATTGGACACACAAGGAATTTGTCTTGGTGCATATGCTCTCAGTGTACATAAAAGAAAAGATACGTTCATCAAGGTACAACATTTACAACACAATTGATGATCAATATATCAATATAAATCATAAGGATTGCCAGCAACAAGTTATAGTCATACAGTCATAAGTGGAAAGAGATTGGTGATGGGAACTATGAAACGATTAATAGTAGTGCAGATTCAGTAAATAGTCTGACAGTGTTGAGGGAATTATTTGTTTAGCAGAGTGATGGCCTTCGGGAAAAAACTGTTCTTGTGTCTAGTTGTTCTGGTGTGCAGTGCTCTATAGCGTCGTTTTGAGGGTAGGAGTTGAAACAGTTTATGTCCAGGATGCGAGGGATCTGCAAATATTTTCACGGCCCTCTTCTTGATTCGTGCAGTATACAGGTCCTCAATGGAAGGCAAGTTGGTAGCAATTATTTTTTCTGCAGTTCTAATTATCCTCTGAAGTCTGTGTTTTTCTTGTTGGGTTGCAGAACCGAACCAGACAGTTATAGAGGTGCAAATGACAGACTCAATAATTCCTCTGTAGAATTGGATCAGCAGCTCCTTGGGCAGTTTGAGCTTACTGAGTTGGCGCAGAAAGAACATTCTTTGTTGTCCTTTTTAATGATGTTTTGATGTTAGCTGTCCATTTGAGATCTTGCGATATGATAGAACCCAGAAATTTGAAGGTTTCTACTGTTGATACTGTGTTGTCAAGTATTGTGAGAGGTGGAAGTATGGAAGGGTTTTTCCTAAAGTCTACCACCATTTCTACGGTTTTGAGTGTGTTCAGTTCCAGATTGTTTTGGTTGCACCACAAGGCTAGTCGTTCGACCTCTCGTCTATATGCGGATTCGTCATTGTCTCGAATGAGACCAATCACTGTTGTGTCATCTGCGAACTTCAGTAGCTTAACAAATGGATCATTGGAGATGCAGTCATTGGTATACAGAGAGAAGAGAAGTGGGGAGAGCACACAGCCTTGGGGAGCCCCTGTGCTAATTGTACAGGTATTTGATGTGATCTTGCTTAGCTTCACCTGCTGCTTCCTGTTTGTTAGGAAGCTTGTGATCCACTTACAAGTCTGTTCCGGTACCTGTAGCTGGTTTAGTTTAGTTAGAAGAATGTCTGGAATGATGGTATTGAATGCTGAACTAAAGTCTACAAAAAGGACCCTTGCATAGGTCTTTGGAGAATAGAATAGAATAGAAAATATGGAATGGAATGGAATAGATTTTTGTATTGGCCAAGTGTGATTGGACACACAAGGAATTTGTCTTGGTGCATAAGTTCTCAATGTACATAAAAGAAAAGAAAAAGAAAATTACTTGAATCCCACCGCTGACTAAAACCCCTGAAGAACTGTGCAGGTTTATTATGGTGGGATTTCAGAGTAAACATCAATATGAATTTAATTTACATTTAGTTTAGTCAAGCTATTCTCCAAAGCACCTGAAGGCAGGACAAGAAACAATGGGTGGAAACTAATCAAGGAGAGAAACAACCTAGAACTAAGGAGGAATTTCCTGACAGTTGGAACAATTTATCAGTGGGACGACGTGCATCCAGAAGATCCAACACTGGAAGTTTTTAAGAAGAGATTGGATAACCATTTGTCTGAAGTGGTGTAGGGTTTCCTGCCTAAGCAGGGGGTTGGACTAGAAGACCTCCAAGGTCCCTTCCACCTCTGTTATTCTATTCTATTCTATTTAACTCAATGGAGAAACCAGATTACCCTAATAAGCGTGTTATTAATTAAACAATGGCAGGGACTCACTTAAAAGCTGCGGCAACAAAAGACATGCAATGGAGCAAAGCTCACTTAACAACTGTCTTGCTTAGCGACGGAAATTTTGGCCTCCATTGTGGTTGTAAATCGAGGACCCTCTGTATCTGCCGTCTTTAAATTTTGTGATTCCCCACTCCCGCCCAGTTTTTTCTCTTCTATTCTGCCACGTCCACTAGCTAGCCTTTTTTTTTGGGGGGGGGGGGTTTCTCTTATCAGTCTGAGGTGATTATGTGGCAGGTATTTGTTTAAATTCTGCTGGAGAATGCCAGATGCACAACAAGGTTACTTGAAATAAATCTCACTTTTCTTCCTGAAAGTTGGCAGCTTTCGTTGTGTGGATATGCCGAAGTTTGTATTGATTTTTCAGAGCTTTAAATTATCAGCCACCCATAGAAAAGGTTAAAGGGCATCAGCCGTTCTGGACTAGCAGGTGCTTCTAAGTGGCTGGATTTTTCTCACCTTTGTAGAAATACTTGTTCTCTTTAGTTTCGTTTAGTGTCATTGCACCTCGTACAACGAAATTAAACGCCATCTTCCCTCTGTGTTTGGTCAAATCGCCTTTTCCGCATTGGCTATGGGTAGTCCTCCACTTACAACCGTTCGTTTAGTGACCGTTCGAAGTTACGTCACTGAAAACAAGTGACTTACGACCATTTTTCACACTTACGACCATTGTTGCATCCCCAGGGTCACGCAGTGACTCACATTTATGACAGTTGCAGTGTCCATGGCAGGAGTGGGTTTCACCTTTGCTACTGGCGCTCGCATCCCATCTGCGCATGCGCAGAAGCTTCTGCACAGATTGTATTTGATGACATCCGGGCGGGTGGGCGGAGCCTCCCGCCGCTACAGGTTCACCCGAACTGGAGCGAACCAGTAGCAACCCACCACTGGTCCATGGGGATGCTGCAGTGGTCGTAAGAGTGAAAAACGGTCGTAAGTCCCTTTTTTTCAATGACGTAACTTTGAATGGTCACTAAATGAACTGCTGTAAGTCGAGGACTACCTGTAGCCAAGAATTAAGGATGTGGTAATTTAGCTGCATTCTGGAGCAGAGGTCTCCAACCTTGGTCCCTTTAAGACTTATGGACTTCAACTCCCAGAGTCCCTCAGCCAGCAAAGCTTCCCCGAAAATAAGACCCTGTCTTATATTTTTTTGAACCCCAAAATAAGCGCTTGGCCTTATTTTAGAGGAGGTCTTATTATTTTGGGGTGCATGGAGCAAGACGGGGCTCCTCTTGCCATCTCACCTGATTTCCAGCTCTGTCTCCCTAACCCTAACCAGAGGAAATGGCGGGGACCGGCTGTGCATGCGTCTAAATATTTTCGGGGACGGCTTATTTTCAGGGGTGGGGGGGTTTATTTTAGCGCATGCGCTCAAAAGCCCGATTGGGCTTATTATCCAGGGAGGTCTTATTTTCAGGGAAAGAAAATAAGACCTCCCTGCTTCTTGCTTCTTGGCAAGCAATATTGAATCGATAAGCTTAGCTCGGAGGTGAATCAAGGACGCGGCTATTAATAGGCCACTTAATTATATTGCAGGAACTAGAAATACACTTAATTAAGAAATCGTGCATCTGCAGCGTGGAAGATGCAAGCTACATATTGCAGGGTTGAAATTCAGATCGTAACTTCTCCTACGCAAACACAAACACACCGGCTGTCTGGCTCAATGGGCAGCGAGGAGCAGTGGGCACCTCTAGATTACAGGGAGTCCTCGACTTATGACAGTTCATTTAGTGACCGTTTGACGTTACAAAGGCCCTGAAAAAAGGGACTTACGGCCATTTTTCACACTTATGACCGTTGCAGCATTCCCCCACCCCAGTCAGGCGATTTACGTTCGGATGCTTGACAACCGACTTCACGCTTATGACGATCGCGGTGTCTCGGGGTCATGCGATTCGCCCTCTGCGACCATCTAATCAATTTCCGTGGGGAAACCGGTTTCATTTAACAACCGTGTGACTAATTTAAGAACGGCAGGGGTTGAACTTAACCAACGGGGCGAGAAAATTCGCGAAAAATAATATTAAATATTACATTTCTCACTGAGGAGTATACATTTTGAGCCACAGTGGCGCAGTGGTTAGAGAGCAGTACTGCAGGCTACTTCTGCTGACTGCCGGCTGACTGCAATTTGGCAGTTCGAATCTCACCAGGCTCAAGGTTGACTCAGCCTTCCATCCTTCCGAGGTAGGTAAAATGAGGACCCAGATTGTTGGGGGCAAAAGGCTGACTCTGTAAACCACTTAGAGAGGGTTGTTGTCATGCCCCTGTCGGAGTCTGAATCCAAAGGGAAAGAGGAATGGCTGACAGAGAGTGAGAGAGTGGATCCATTGGCTGTGGAAAAAACTGGGGAAGGGGAAGGTCAGGCTGGGCAGAGCAGGGGAGAGGTAGAACAAGGGAGAGGGGGTTCAGATGAAGATCAAGGCCCACCCCCTCCTCATCCTAGGCAGCGCAGGGAAGAACAGAGAAAAGAGCAATGTGGGTTGCGTGGCTTACAAGGGAGGAAAGGGACCGGATCCTATTTACAAGGCACAGGTGCTGCTGGAGTTTAAAAGGAGAGGCAAATGGGAGGGGCGGTTGTCAGGAACAAACGCTGAGTTTATCTTTGAATCCTGGCATCCTCCCAAAGGGTTTGATTTACAGCTGTGCTACTTTACTTGTGAAATTCCTTATTTTGCTTGCCCTGCAGAATTAATTACCTGGTCTTGCCTTGTTGGATTTTTAGTTGGAAGTTTTCTGCAACTTTTAACGTTTGGGACTGAAGTATTGCCAGCCAAAGACTAGTACAGGTTGGTGGAAGAGCTCTGTCCAGGCTGGCGAGTTGAAAGGGATATTTATTTATTTATTTATTTATTATTCAAATGTCTATACCGCCCTATCTCCCGAAGGACTCAGGGCGGTTTACAGCCTTATAAAACATAAAGTATAAAATAAATACATGTTAAAACAACATTTAAAAAACTTATTCCATTAGGCCAAATTTAAAACTATAGTTAAAAGTACAAAACCCCGTTTAAAATTAATTTTAAAATTTTTAAATTAAACCCTAGGCCAGCCCTGCACACATAAATAGATGTGTCTTAAGCTCGCGGCGGAAGGTTCGAAGGTCTGGAAGCAGACGTAATCCTGGGGGGAGCTCGTTCCAGAGGGCGGGGGCCCCCACAGAGAAGGCCATTCCCCTGGGTGCCGCCAGTCGGCACTGCCTGGCGGATGGCACCCTAAGGAGTCCCTCCCTGTGAGAGCGTACGGGTCGGTGGGAGGTAGTCGGTGGCAGCAGACGGTCCCGTAAATAACCCGGCCCTATGCCATGGAGCGCTTTGAAGATGGTAACCAAAACCTTGAAGCGCACCCGAAAGTCCACAGGTAGCCAGTGCAGTCTGCGCAGGAGAGGGGCTCCCACTATCACCTGCGCAGCTGCGTTCTGAACCAACTGAAGCCTCCGGGTGCTCCTCAAGGGGAGCCCCATGTAGAGAGCATTGCAGTAATCCAAGCGAGATGTCACGAGCGCATGAGTGACCGTGCATAAGGCACCCCGGTCTAGGAAGGGGCGCAACTGGCGAACCAGGCGAACCTGGTAAAAAGCTCTCCTGGAGACGGCCGTCAAATGATCTTCAAAAGACAGCCGTCCATCCAGGAGGACGCCCAAGTTGCGGACCCTTCCATCAGGGCCAATGACTCGCCCCCAACAGTCAGCCGCGGCTGCAGCTGACTGTACCGGGGTGCCGGCATCCACAGCCACTCCGTCTTGGAGGGATTGAGCTTGAGCCTGTTTCTCCCCATCCAGACCCGTACGGCTTCCAGACACCGGGACAGTATTTCGATAGCTTCGTTGGGGTGGCCTGGGGTGGAAAAGTACAACTGAGTATCATCGGCGTACAGATGGTATATTGGGGAAACAGTTGGTGATAATAAAGTGACTCACATTGGTTCTCTGGCTGTGTTGCCTTTGTGTCATGCCCTGTGTCATCACAGCTGTAAAGCAGTCTGTAATTTATTGCTATTTCTATTTTGGGCCTCGTTGTGGTCGTAAGTCTATTGTGCAACAGGCCCGTTTGAGCACATGATGTTTGATTCTGATCTTAGGCAGTCTAGCTTCCTAAAATGCCAGGAATTCAACCCATGACTTTTACCGACCCTTTTCTAATAAATAATTACAGTTTGTCCTATAATCTGTAGAAATCCAGTTATGCCTGCTAGATGATGACACAGGCCAATTGGAAGAGGTCAGTCTGCGTTCTCATACCAAAGAAACTAAACTTAATATTGCGTGCATAAGCTTGTGGTTCTTAGTTGCGGAAGTCGTGTCCGACCCATCGTGACCCCATGGACAATGTTCCTCCAGGCCTTCCTGTCCTCTGCCATCCTCTGGAGTCCATTTAAGGTCACATCGACTGCTTCGGTGACTCCATCCAGCCACCTCGTGTCGTCCCCTTCTTCTTTTGCCCTCAATCTTTCCCAGCATTAGGCTCTTCTCCAGTGAGTCCTTCCTTCTCATCAGGTGGCCAAAGTATTTCAGTTTCCTCTTCAGGATCTGGCCTTCTAAAGAGCAATCAGGGTTGATCTCCTCTAGGACTGACCGGTTGGATGGCCTTGCAGTCCAAGGGACTCGCGGGAGTCTTCTCCAGCACCAGAGTTCAAAGGCCTCAATGCTTTGGCACTCAGCCTTCCTTATAGTCCAACTTTCGCAGCCATCCATTGCAACTGGGGAAACCATTGCTTTGACTATACACGCTTTGGTTGGCAGGATGATATCTCTGCTTTTTAGTAAGCTATCTATATATGCGATAGCTTTCCTCCCTAGGAGCAAGCGTCTTTTAATTTCTTGGCTGCAGTCCCCGTCTGCGGTGATTTTGGAACCCAGGAAAACAAAATCGGTCACTTCCTCCATTTCTTCCCCATCTATTTGGTTATAGTGTATAAACTATTGTACACAATTCTTTTTTTTTTATTTCATTTTGTCACAACAGTATACACAAACATTGTCATAAAAAAAACAACATATCTTGAAGAAAATATATATATATATATATATATAAGTAAAAAAATATGCATCAGCTATATTAATTTGATATAATAAAGGGAACAATAGGACAGGAATGGTAGGCACTTTTGTGCTCTTATGCACGCCCCTTATAGTCCTCTTAGGAATGGGGTGAGGTCAATAGGACCGGGATATCTTCGGGACCGCCTTCTGTTACCACATGCCTCCCACCGGCCGGTACGCTCCCATAGAGAGGGTCTTCTCAGGGTGCCGTCAGCCAAACAGTGTAGGCTGGCGACCCCCAGGGGGAGAGCCTTCTCTGTGGGGGCACCTACCCTCTGGAACGAGCTTCCCCCAGGACTTCGACAACTTCCTGACCTCCGGACCTTTCATGAGCTGAAGACATATCTATTCTTTCGAGCAGGACTGGCTTAAATAGGGTTTTTAAATATGGATTTTATTGGGGTTTATTTTTATATTTTGTATGGTATTTTAAATTTAGGCTATTTTGAATAAGTTTTTTAAAATGTGTTTTATTGTAATATATTGTATTATTTTATTTGCCTGTTCACCGCCCTGAGTCCTTCGGGAGAAGGGCGGTATACAAATTAAATTATTATTATAATTATTATAATTATTATTATTAATAGTAGACAGTTTTTGGTTGAAGATTTTGAGTAGAGACTAGAGTCAGGTAGTGAGTTCCAAGCGTTAACAACTCTGTTACAAAAGTCATATTTTCTTAGCCAAAGAATACTTAGGACCATCGAATGCAAATTAGAACACTGCAGGCAGTCCTCGGCTTACGACCGCAGTCGAGCCCCAAAATTTACGTCGCTGAGTGAAGCATCGGTTAAATGAGTTTTTGGCCCGTGTTTATGACTTTCCTTGCCGCAGTGGTTAAATGAATTAGTGCAGTTGTTAAGCCCAGTTGTTAAAGTGAATCCGGCTTCCCCGTTGGCTCTTGCTTGTCAGAAGGTTGCAAAAGGGAATCACGTGACCCTCCCCCAGGACTAGAGACGGTATTCAGCTGGTTCAGACCGGCTCACCCGAACCGGGAGGGCTCACCCACTTGCCCCCCACCCCGTCTCTATGCCATGCTATTTAGGCATCTTTTTGAGGACAGGCACACGGAAGGGGCACATATTTGCCAACCAGTAGGGAAAATAAGTGAATATTATTATTATTGTTGTTGTTGTTGTTATTATTATTATTATTATTATTATTATTATTATTATTATTATTATTATTATTATTATTATTTATTAGATTTCTATACCGCCCTTCTCCCGAAGGACTCAGGGCGGTGTACAGCCAGAATAAAAAATCCAAAAACAATACAATATACAATTAAAACAAAATTTAAAAACTTATTATACAATTTGGCCGAAAAACATTAAAACATTTAAAATTCTAAAAACCCATTAAAATTCATATAAAATTTAGAAATATAAAATATAAATTTAAAATACAACACAATTTAAGCCAGCCAGCCCCACGCGAATAAATAAATACGTTTTCAATTTGCGGCGAAAGGTCCGAAGGTCAGATATTTGGCGTAAACCAGGGGGAAGTTCGTTCCAGAGGGTAGGAGCCCCCACAGAGAAGGATCTTCCCCTGGGGGCCGCCAGCCGACACTGTTTGGCAGACGGCACCCTGAGAAGTCCCTCTCTGTGTGAGCGTACGGGTCGGTGGGAGGCATGAGGTAACAGTAGGCGGTCCCGTAAGTACCCGGGCCCTAAGCCATGAAGCGCTTTGAAGGTAGTAATGAAAACCTTAAAGTGCACCCGAGAGACCACAGGCAGCCAGTGCAATATGCGCAGGAGTGGTGTTACATGGGAGCTACGTGGAGCTCCCTCTATCACCCGCGCAGCTGCGTTCTGGACTAACTGAAGCCTCCGAGTGCACTTCAAGGGGAGCCCCATGTAGAGAGCATTGCAATAATCCAAGCGAGAGGTGCCCGGGACACAATGACCGTCACAAACATTGTTGTGACCCAGGCCCAAGTAGGTAGTAGGAAACTCAGTCTGTGAAAACAAACAAACTTTATTCGAACAGCTGAGGATTACTTCATTCCCAGCATCGTTCAACTAAATTAAAGCAAATTCCTCCCAACACAAATTCCTCAGCCCTATCGCAAACCTTGGTCCAATTAGGCAAACTGCCAGAGGCCTTTCTTGCTAAAAGTTCAGAAGACACCGGTACAAAAATAAATGCAAAAAGACGAAGCTATCAACGTTGTTTTCCGGCAAAGCCCAAACACCCTTGCTGGTCTTTTAAGCCTTCTGGGAGGGGCCAATCATCTCTTGGCCCTATTCCCGAGTCGTCCTCTTTGCTTGAGCTGCTCTTGCCTTCTGGCAGCTCATCTAATGCGTGCATTAGGAACAGGCTCCTCCTGTTCTTCTGCCTCACTACTATCAGCCTCTGGAGCCTCTGGAGTCCGCCCCTCACTCCCCGATGGCCCTGGCCCCACCTCAGCCTCATCGCTGTCTGACTCCGTTGCCAGCTCCATAGGCTGCTGGCAGACCACAACAAACATGAACCAGTTGCCAAAACATCTGAATTTTGATCACACGACCACGGGGATGCTGCAGCAGTCTTTAAGTATGAAAAATAGTCTTGACATTTTTTTTTAATGCCGTTGTAACTTTGAACGGTCACTAAACAAGCTGCCGTAAGTCAAAGACTATGGCTGTTCTATATTCTTGGATATATAAATATACCCGCCGCTCGTCCTCTAGTTTAATTGTCAGCTGTGTTCGAGACACACGCAAACTTATTTTTAGACTCGTTTTTCCTGTGTTATTTTTTTAAAAAAAAACAAAAAAGTAAAGAAGACTTTGCTTTTAGCTGTTTTTGAAGCGTCTGATGTTTAAGCCGATAAATGTTTAACCCCAAATTGAGGATTAAAGGCAGTGGGGGTGGGAGAAAAAAAAAAGCCTTTTAAAAAACAGATAGGAAGGAACAAAAGTTATTTAAGGAAGTTCGTGCTTCGGAGCAGAGAATGTCAGCCCACATCCAAAATTTGGAAAGATCAGGGGTGAAATTCACTTACCGTTTCCTACCGGTTCGCAAATGAGCACGCTGTTGTCCGCGTGTGCGCGAAGCCTTCTGCGCATGCGCAGAGGCTGAAAAAAAGGGACGTCATGACGTCCACGTGGGTGGGTGGGGTTCAGTAGTGGGTTTTTGGGGTTTTTTGCATTTATATCCCACCCTTCTCCGAAGACTCAGGGCGGCTTACATTATATCAAGCAATAGTCTTCATCCATTTGTATATTATATACAAAGTCAACTTATTGCCCCCAACAATCTGGGTCCTCATTTTACCTACCTTATAAAGGATGGAAGGCTGTGTCAACCTTGGGCCTGGTGGGACTTGAACCTGCAGTAATTGCAAGCAGCTGCTGTTAATAACAGACTGTCTTACCAGTCTGAGCCACCAGAGGCCCTTTTCAATTACCTTTGCTACTGGTTTGAAACTTTCTGCACATGCACACAGCGTCCATGATGATGTCTGGGTGGGTGGGCGGAGCCTCCCACTTGCCGCCGCTATGGGTTCGCCCAAACCAGGGCGAACCGGTAGAAACTCACTGCTGCTGGGGTTTTGTGCAGTCCGCCCTACCGTATCGCGTGATCCGGTAGGAACCGGCTGAATTTCACCCCTGGACAGATGGATGTTCATCTATTTCCATATACCGTAATAATATTAAACCGGTTTTTATAGAACAGAATAGAATAGAATAGAATAGAATAGAATAGAATAGAATAGAATAGAATAGAATAGAATAGAATAGAATAGAATAGAATAGAATAGAATAGAATTTTTATTGGCCAAGTGTGATTGGACACACAAGGAATTTGTCTTGGTGCATATGCTCTCAGTGTACATAAAAGAAATAGAATAGAATAGAATAGAATAGAATAGAATAGAATAGAATAGAATAGAATAGAATAGAATAGAATAGAATAGAATAGAGAATATATTACAGAATAGAATAGAATAGAGAACATATTACAGAATAGAATAGAATTTTTATTGGCCAAGTGTGATTGGACACACAAGGAATTTGTCTTGGTGCATATGCTCTCAGTGTACGTAAAAGAAAAGATACGTTCATCAAGCTACAACATTTACAACACAATTGATGGTCAATATATCAATATAAATCATAAGGATTGCCAGCAACAAGTTATAGTCATACAGTCATAAGTGGAAAGAGATTGGTGATGGGAACTATGAGACGATTAATAGTAGTGCAGATTCAGTAAATAGTCTGACAGTGTTGATGGAATTATTTGTTTGTGAATATAATGACTCCAGTTGAAGGATACAGAACAGGATTCGATCGACTGGCAGCCTCTTAAAAGCAGGACGGCAAAAAATAGCAGCGGCCAAAATTCAATGAAAAACCTCAGTGGAAAGAATATTTCGAACTGCTGTCAGAAACACACGCAGCTTGTCGTCGGCCGTAAGATAATCAGGAACAATCGCACAACTGGGACAGTTGCAGGGGGGGGGGAAAAACACACAAAGCCTCAGCTTTCCCCATAGGAAAAAAAAATCACTGCAAAGGTTGTGTGGTTGTGACAGGGCATCTCTGGCAGGTTTTAATGATCGGGTTAATATATAACTACAGGTAGTCCTCGATTTGCAACAGTTCACTTAGTGGCCATTCCAAGTTGCAGCAGCATTGAAAATTTATTTATTTATTTATTTATTTGATCATATTTATATACCGCCCTATCTCCCGAAGGACTCAGGGCGGTTAAAAAAAAAGTGACCGATGACCGTTTTTCACATTTACAACCGTCGCAGCATCCCCCCCCCACCCCCGTGGTCACGTGATTTAAATAAAATACAGGTAGTTCTCGACTTGCTTCATTTAGTGACCGTTCAAAGTTACAATGGCGCTGGAAAAAAATGACCGTTTTTCACACTTATGACCGTTGCCGTGTCATGTGGTTTACATTCGGATGCCTGACAACTGATCCACACTTATGACGGTTGCCATGTCCAAAGTCAAAGAGGAAACTAGATTCACTTAACAACCGTGTTTCTAACGTAAGAACTGCAGTGAGTCACTTAACAAATGCAGCCGGAAAGGTCGTAAATTGGGGCAAGGCTCCCTTCACAAATTTCTCGCTTAGCAACGTAACTGTTGGGCTCAATTGTGGTCGTAGGTTGAGGACCTACCTGTATAAGAGTCTTGAGCATCAGCATTTGAATTTGCAAAGTGGCAATTCACGAACATGTTTAATTGCAAGTAGTCCAAGACTTCTAATAATTATTGGGACAAGAATTTATCTTGCTAGGCAAGGCGGTTGTTAAGTGAGTTTGGTCCCAATTTGCCATCTTCCTTGCCACAGTTGTTAAGTGAATTGTTGCCCATTATTAAGTTAGGAACACGGTTGTTAAGTGATTTGGGGACCCTCCCAGGTGGCTATCCCAAATAGCGACTTTGTGACTCTGGAATGTTGCCACACCGCTGAATTTTGAACGTGTCATTGTGGGGCGTATCCAAATTGGGCGTGACTCAATCAACAACCACCTTGCTTAACAACAGAAATTCCAGTCCCAATGTTGTCATAAGATGAGGACTACCTGGAATGCATTCAGGGTTTTTTTTTTCCTCCCTTCAAAAAATTGAATTAATATAATTTGGTCTCTCTCTTTTTTTCTTTCTTTCTTTCTTGCTTGCTTGCTTGCTTGCCTTCCCTCCTTCCCTCTCTTCTTCTTTCTTTCTTTCTTTCTTTTTTCTCTTTCTTTCCTTCCTTCCTTCCATCTTTCTTCCTTTCTTTTCCTTGCTTGCTTTCCTTCCTTCCCTCCCTCCCTCCCTCTCTCCTTCTTTCTTTCTTTCCTTTCTTCCTCCTTCCCTTCCTTCCCTTTTTCCTTCCTTCTTTCTTTTCTTTCTTTTTGTTCTTTTCTTTTTCTTGCTTCCTTCCCTTCCCTTCCCTTTCCTCTTTCCTTCTTTTTCTCCCAGATCTGCTGCATTCCCAGCCATGTCGGAACCCATAACGCTGAATGTTGGCGGGAAGTTATACACGACCTCCCTCTCCACTTTGACCAGCTTTCCGGACTCTATGCTGGGTGCCATGTTCAGTGGGAAGATGCCCACCAAAAGGGACAGCCAAGGCCACTGCTTCATTGACCGAGACGGCAAAGTTTTCCGCTACATCCTCAACTTCTTGAGAACTTCTCACCTGGACCTTCCCGAGGACTTCCAAGAAATGGGCCTGCTTCGGCGAGAAGCGGACTTTTACCAGGTCCAACCACTCATTGAGGCTCTACTGGAGAAGGAAGTGGAGCTCTCTAAAGCTGAGAAAAACGCGATGCTGAACATCACTTTGGATCAAAGGACACAAACGGTTCATTTCACCGTCCGGGAAGCTCCTCAGATCTACAGCTTGTCCTCTTCTAACATGGAGGTGTTCAGCGCTCACATCTTCAGCACTTCCAGTTTGTTCCTCAAACTCCTGGGCTCCAAGCTTTACTACTGCTTCAACGGCAACCTGGCCTCCATCTCTACTTATTTAGAAGATCCCTACCACGTCACCTTGGATTGGGTGGCCAGCGTGGAAGGTCTACCCGAAGAGGAATACACAAGGCAGAACCTAAAGAGGCTGTGGGTCCTTCCCACCAAGAAACAAATTAACAGTTTCCAGGTTTTTGTGGAGGAAGTGCTAAAAATTGCCATGAGTGATGGGTTTTGTGTAGACTCCACTCACCCACACACGACGGATTTCATGAACAATAAGATTATTCGGCTGATCCGGTACAGATAAGACATAGAACCGGTTTTCTGTCAACGCTGCGACGTGTCACCGGCTCACAGCCTGGAGCTGACTTCGCAAACCATGGGCTAATCCAAACCTTGGTTCTAACTGGAGAAGGCCTTCACTAAAATGACTAACCCAGATGTGCTAAAACTAGAAAACAGGGATGTGATGAATTTTTATGTGGGAAGTACGTAGGCGTCTTGCTCCGTAAAAATTCGCCGTTCACCTTGAAGGAAAATCATTAGGAAACCCACTAAGAGGTGGTCCTCAGTTTATAACCATACAGGTAGTCCTCGACATAACAACAGTTCATTTAGTGACTGTTTCAAAGCTACAGAGTCCTTTTGCGACCTTCTGACAAGCCAGGTCAGGTGGCGGGGAAACCAGATTCGTTGAACTATCAGGTTACTAATTTAAGAACTGCAGTGATTCACTTAACCAAAGTGGTGAGAAAAGTCGAAAATGTCTCACTCGGCAGCATCAGCTGTGGTCGTAAATTGAGGACACTTATAATTTCAAACGGTCATTAAACAAATGGTTGGAGGTCAAGGAATAACTTTATGATATTTTTTATACTTTATGATGAACTGCGGTAGGCGCAGTGGTTAGAATGCGGTACTGCAGGCTACTTCTGCTGACTGCCGACTGACTGCAATTTGGCAGTTCGAATCTCACCAGGCTCAAGGTTGACTCAGCCTCCCATCCTTCCGAGGTCGGTAAAATGAGGACCCAGATTCTGGGGGGCAAAATGCTGACTCTGTAAACCACTTAGAGAGGGCTGTAAAGCACTGTGAAGCCTATATAAGTCTAAGTGCTATGCGGAGGGAGGGAGGGAGGGCAGGAGGAAGGAAAGGAAGGAAGGAAGGAAGGAAGGAAGGAAAGGAAGGAAGGAAGGAAGGAAGGAAGGAAGGAAGGAAGGGGCGAGCCATGGTGGCAAAGTGGTTAGAATGCAGTATTGCAGGCTACCTTACTGCTCACTGCCAACAGTTCGATCCTGACTGGCTCAAGATTTTTTAAGAAAATGTTGGATAACCATTTGTCTGAAATGGTGTAGGGTTTCCTGCCTGGGCAGGGGGTTGGACTAGAAGACCTCCAAGGTCCCTTCCAACTGTGTTATTATTATTATTATTATTATTATAAGATTGACTCAGCCTTCCATCCTTCCGAGGTCGGTAAAATGAGGACCCAGATTGTTGGGGGCAAGAGACTGACTCCGTAAATGGAGGGTGATAAACAGAGGTGGTATTCACTTACTGGAAATTTTTAAGAAAATGTTGGATAACCATCTGACTGAAATGGTATAGGGTTTCCTGCCTGGGCAGGGGGTTGGACTAGAAGGCCTCCAAGGTCCCTTCCAACTCTGATGTTATGTTATGTTACTTTCCCTACTGTGATCGCTTTGGTCAAGCGTGTGCCTTCCGCGCGCATGTGCTTTGCTCGCTCATGTGCGCAACTTACAAAACGTGCCTAAATAGGACAGCATAGGACCTGGGCAGATGGGCAGGTCGCTACTACCGGTTCGCCTGAACCGGCTGAAAACCAGCTCTGGTGATAAAGCACTGTGAAGCGGTATAGAAGTCTTAAGTGCTCTTGCTAGCATTGAAGTAAAGGAACAGCGTGGAGGCACCTTGGTCATTCTATCAGAAATACTTCTGATAAGATTGGAACAGGCTGTTCTGAATTCAAAATAGTTTGTACCCTTGATTGGCAATGGTGAGCTCATTCTGTTCAAGTGTCACCTCTTTTCACATCCGCGCGGAAAAACAAGGATTCAAACACCAAGGAAAGAAGAGGAAATAATTGGTATTTCTATTTATAAGTTTTGTCTGAGGCTGGAATGAAACTGTCTGTTTCTATTCTAGGGGAGAGAGAGAAATATATATATAGTATGACCACAAACACGAAGCCAAACAACAGCAATGCAGCTCACCAGCTCAAATTCCCCTGCAACTCAGACTAATCTGAGCACAACCAAGCCCCCACCAACACAGGACACACCGCCAGCCAATCAGAGCACAAAAAAAACCCCATCCAATCAGAGCACAGCCAAGCTCCCACCCAATCAGTTCAAACCCCCACTGGCAGTTAAAAAGGAAGAAACAGCTGCAATCACACATTGCTCCCAGAAGCACGAAGCTGAAGCCTGAAGATGACGAATGAGACTTTGTCGAAACGTCGCCAAGACACTTCCAATTTTACGCGGGAGAAAATCCGAATAACCAAAGACCTGCATATATATAGATATAGATATAGATATAGATATAGATATAGATATAGATATAGATATAGATATAGATATAGATATAGATATAGATATAGATATAGATATAGATATAGATATAGATATATAGATATATATAGATATATATATATATATATATATATATATATATATATATATATATATATATTTGTTTTCTGAGGTTTTTGCGGTGTTTGTATAGGTCTTTGGTTATTGGGTTTTCTCCACGTCGAGAATTCTCGACGAAGTCTCATTCATCATCTTCAGGCTGTTCAGCCTGCTTCTAGAAGCTTAAGCACGAAGCTGTAAACACCAGCCTGAAGGTGATGAATGAGACTTCGTCGAAACATCGCCAAGACACTTCCAATTTTACGCGGGAGAAAACCTGAATAACCAAAGACCGATAGATAGATAGATAGATAGATAGATAGACAGACAGACAGACAGACAGACAGACAGACATGCAATACAGTCCCCAACTTACAACAATTCATTTAGTGACTGTTTAAAGTTACAAAAAGTGACTTACGACCATTTTCACGTGACTTGTGCAGCATTCCCATGGTCGTCTGACCAAAATTTGGCAGGCGTGGCAGCTGGCGTGTATTTATAACATATCCCGGGGTCATGGAATCCTGCTTTGCGACCTTCTGACAAGCAAAGTCAATGGGGTAGCCAGATTCACTTAACAGCCGTGTGAGTAACTTAACAACGGCTGCGATTCGCTCGACAATGGTGGCGAGGAAGGCCATAAAATGGGGCAAAACTCACTTAACAGCTGTCTCGCTGAGCCAAATTCTGAGCTTCGTTTTGGTCATAAGTCGAGGACTACCTGTATAGCAATGTTTTTACTCGGAAGAAGTGTAAAATTTACCCAGAGACGTTGAACAAACTTTCATTTCTCTCATGACAACAGCCTTGTTTTAACTTCGTTGCCTCAGTTTTCCCATTGGAAAGGGAGGCGGGGACAGCCTTAACTTAAGAAAACAGACACTTTCGGAGATTAAAAACCATATTTTTTTAAAAATAAAAATGACTTGAACTGAGCAGGGCATGATAACCATGGGGTTGATCCCTTCTCATTTATAGAATACAGGTAGTTCTCGATTTGTTTCATTTAGTGACCGTTCAAAGTTACAACGGCGCTGGGGGAAAAAATGACTCATGACCGTTTTTCATACTTATGACCTTTGCCTCATCCCCAGCGTCATGTGATATACAATCGGATATTTGACAACTGACTCACATTTATGACGGTTGCAGTGTCCCGGGGTCACGTGATCCCCTTTTTGCGACCGTCTGACAAGCAAAGTCAGTGGGGAAGCCAGATTCACTTAACAACCGTGTTGCTAACTGAACTGGTGATTCACTTAACAACGGTGGCAAGAAAGGTCATAAAATGGGGCAAAACTCACTTAACGTCTCGCCTAACATCGGGAATTTTGGGCTCAGTGGTGGTCGTAAGTTGAGGACTACCTGTATAAACACAGAGCGGCATATTTTTTCTATTCTCTGCCTGATTTTAGAGACAAATGGCTGCGTATCCCCTTCAGGAGAAACTAAGATATAAGGCCAGAGTAGATCGGATTCTCACCGATAGAATAGAATAGAATAGAATAGAATAGAATAGAATAGAATAGAATAGAATAGAATAGAATAGAATCTTTTATTGGCCAAGTGTGATTGGACACACAAGGAATTTGTCTTGGTGCATATGCTCTCAGTGTACATAAAAGAAAAGATACGTTCATCAAGGTACAACATTTACAACACAACTGATGGTCAATATATCAATATAAATCATAAGGATTGCCAGCAACAAGTTATAGTCATACAGTCATAAGTGGAAAGAGATTGGTGATGGGAACGATGAAACGATTAATAGTAGTGCAGATTCAGTAAATAGTCTGACAGTGTTGAGGGAATTATTTGTTTAGCAGAGTGATGGCCTTCGGGAAAAAACTGTTCTTGTGTCTAGTTGTTCTGGTGTGCAGTGCTCTATAGCGTCGTTTTGAGGGTAGGAGTTGAAACAGTTTATGTCCAGGATGCGAGGGATCTGCAAATATTTTCACGGCCCCCTTCTTGATTCGTGCAGTATACAGGTCCTCAATGGAAGGCAGATTGGTAGCAATTATTTTTTCTGCAGTTCTAATTATCCTCTGAAGTCTGTGTTTTTCTTGTTGGGTTGCAGAACCGAACCAGACAGTTATAGAGGTGCAAATGACAGACTCAATAATTCCTCTGTAGAACTGGATCAGCAGCTCCTTGGGCAGTTTGAGCTTACTGAGTTGGCGCAGAAAGAACATTCTTTGTTGTCCTTTTTTAATGATGTTTTTGATGTTAGCTGTCCATTTGAGATCTTGCGATATGATAGAACCCAGAAATTTGAAGGTTTCTACTGTTGATACTGTGTTGTCAAGTATTGTGAGAGGTGGAAGTATGGAAGGGTTTTTCCTAAAGTCTACCACCATTTCTACGGTTTTGAGTGTGTTCAGTTCCAGATTGTTTTGGTTGCACCACAAGGCTAGTCGTTCGACCTCTCGTCTATATGCGGATTCGTCATTGTCTGATCTGTTTGAAGGCCAAAATGGTGGCTTCCTTGTCCATCAACACAAGCTCTCTTCATATCTCAGCAGGTAGCTTCCCACGTGAGCTGCAAAAAACTTCTTTTTTGTGTTCTTCAGTTTTGGCAGCCATAGGCAAAATATCCCCCAAATCGTGAAGATGACAGTGACTTTCATTTAACATGGCTGGCTGGGGAATTCTGGGAGTTGAAGTCCGCACATCTTCAACTTATGCTACCTGCAGAGGTAAGGAGTTCAGGAGGAGGCCAGCTTTTGAAATCGTTTTCTACTTAATGAAATTGCTGTTTTCCACTACGGCGACACCACCATCCTATTGTTCTGACGCAGCTCCCCAAACACGACAAACCCTCTGAAGTGAACTCAATGATTTCTTTATTAGGAGCGCCAGCAGCCCCAGCAAAAAGTTTCTTTCTCACCGCAGGCTCACAAGTCCGTCTGTCCAGAAGATGAATAGTTGTCTGCCACACTTATTCATCTCCGCCCCCTGCCTTTTATCCCCAGAGCCAGGGTGGGGCTTCGCTAGCAGAGGTGGTTCTTCCGTCCCAAGGACCGGCCCATAGATTTCCACCGCTCTCCTCTCCTCTGCCTTCTGTGCATCTGCACGTCAGGCACTGGACCCAGCTGTTCCTCCTCTTCCTCATCAGCCACCTCCAGACCTGGGGGCTGTTGACTCTCCATCTGAGGGCTGACGGACGGCCCAGGCTCCGCCTTGGTCTCTCTCTCTCTGTGCCAGCTCCATTCCCTCTTCCCCCTCGGAGCTCTCAGCTTGCTTTGATGCTGACCCTGACTCCCACGCCCCCACCTCCTCCTCCTCCTCTGATTCAGCTGCCGGGGCCGGTGGCCAACAAGCCCCAACAGCTATCCTCCCATCGGTTATGCGTGTTGTCGTGTCCCACTCCTCCTCTGACGGCCGGGTCTGTAAAGTGTGTATCAAGCGTGGCCACGAAGCCTCTGCAGCTTTGCCAAAGTCCTGTCAGAGTTCTCAGGGCAGGCAGGAATCCAAGGTGTGACTTCAGCAACCAGATTAGACTTTGCCTGACTCAAAGAATGCCAGAAAGCAGATCCTTTATATAGGCCATGAGGTGTGGCTCCATGACTCAGCACTTATCCAGGCCTGCCCCTCCCTTTTGCTGACGTCGCCTCTCCATTCTCCGGAAGCGTGGATCTGTCCACCCTCCAGCTGCCGGCAATTCTAGCTCGTGACTGGCTTCATGCTCATCATGCTCACACGCTGTCGGGGGGAGGTTTATTTGCTCATTCTGTCTGGGCATGGTGCCAAGACTGGGGGCTGGAGGCATGCCAGGCCATTCGTCTTGCTCAGTCTGTCCGGGCATGGTGCCAGGACTGGGGGCTGGAGGCATGCCAGGCCATTCGTCTTCATTATCAGTCTCTGGCTGAGATAGCAGGAGATGAGAGGGGCCCAGCTGCGGAGAGGGGGGCGGGCGAGGCACAACACGTGTATTTATTTATGCCTGCCAGTAGATGACAGAATAAAATGCGGCACAACCAATGGCAGCAAAACTACATTGTTTTCCACCTAAAGCTGCAAGATCTTGTATTTATTCTTCCTCAGGGAGGCTGGGCCAACAACGTCCCTGTATTCGTCTTGTTTTCTCTTCACGTGGAAGCACTTGAAGCAAATGTTTGTAACCTAGGTGTAAGAATCCTTATTCTCAATGATTCAACTCCTACTTAGTTGGGAAGAATCCCCAAACCACGCTTTTCTTTTGTTTTGATTTTTTGGCCTTTCAAGTCAGATTTGACCCGTGTGGTGACGACCTCAAAAACTTGGCAGCTTTTTTGGCAAGATTTTTCAAGAAGTGGTTTGTTATTGCTTCTTTCCTGGGGCTGAGATATAGTGACTGGCCTAAGGTTTGGTGTCTAAGGCAGAACTAAAACTCGCCTCTCCTGGTGATTAGTTCAATGTTATCCCACCGGCTTTCGTACCTACAGCGGGACGAGAACTCATAATCACCTGTTTATTGGAGCAAAGTTATCTAGCTAGTTTTCGTGCCTAAGGCAGGATTAGAACTCACAATCACCTGTTTATTGGCCCAAAATTATCTAGCTAGTTTTCGTGCCTAAGGCGGGATTAGAACTCACAATCACCTGTTTACTGGCCCAAAATTATCTAGCTAGTTTTCGTGCCTAAGACGGGATTAGAACTCACAATCACCTGTTTACTGGCCCAAAATTATCTAGCTAGTTTTCGTGCCTAAGGCGGGATTAGAACTCACAGTCACCTGTTGATTGGCCCAAAGTCACCCAGCTGGCTTTCATGCCTAAACCGGGACTAGAACTCACTGTCTCCTGGTGATTGGCCCAAAGTCACCCAATCAGCTTTCGTGCTTATGGCAGAACTAAAACTCACCATCTCCTGGTGTTTGGTCCAGAGCTACCCAACTGGCTTTTGTGCCTAAAACGAGACTAGAATTCAAAGTCACCCAGCCAGTTTTCATACCTAACTAGAACTTGCTTGTCTCCCAGTTGCTAGCCTGATTCCTTTACTGCTTCAATAAACAGGTCCTCCCAGAATTATTATTACTCTTGGAAATTTCCTTACGGATGTAGAATTTCCACATTCTAAGCGGTGATTTTCCAGGACTTAAATATGTTGCAGGTTTTTCACAAGGTAAAGGGTAAAAATACCCCCAGGTTGAGCTTGGCGCCTGGTGTGGACATCTCTGGAGTTTTCCAGCATTGTGGAAGTTGCGTCATTTTTCTCAGAAATGTTTTCCTACTTCCAGATTTTATGAATAGCCATGAGGTTCCCAGTGGCTTAGCTACTAAGAGAGATGAGCAAATTCTTACAGGCAATCCTCGCGTTACGACCGCAATTGAGCCCCACATTTCTGATATTAAGCGAGACAGATGTTAAGTTAGTTTTGTCCCGTTTTAGGACCTGTCTGTCCACCGTTGTTAAGTGAATCACTGCAGTTGTTAAGTTGGCAACACCGTTGTGAAGTGAATTTGGCTTCCCTATTGGTCACAAAAGGGGATCATGTGACCTGGCACTCGGCAACCGTCATAAATATGAGTCAGTTGCCAAGGGTCTGAATTTTGATCACCGCGGTGTGGCTCAGGCTGTAAGAAACCTGTTATTAAAACACAGCTGCCTGCAATTACTGCAGGTTCTAGTCCCACCAGGTCCAAGGTTGACTCAGCCTTCCATCCTTTATAAGGTAGGTAAAATGAGGACCCAGATTGTTGGGGGGGCAATAAGTTGACTTTGTAAATATACAAATAGAATGAGACTATTGCCTTACACACTGTAAGCCGCCCTGAGTCTTCGGAGAAGGGCGGGATATAAATGTAAACCAAAAAAAAAACCATGGGGCTGTCGCAAGTGTGAAGAACAAGTCATATACCGGTATTCCTTTTATCTGTGCCATTGTTGCTTCGGTCATTAAACAAATGGTTGTAAGTCAAGGACTACCTGTATTTCTTTTCAGAGGACACTAATTTACACAACTGTTCCTGGGCAGTTGTGATGGACCATAAGTCTTTTGTCTTTCATCCTGCTTATACTTGGGAAAACCCAACAAGCGAACACCTCAAATAGCTTTTATTTTCCACTGCCCGGCTGGTGGTAGGTTGTCTCTGTAATAGCATTCCAAAATTAAATAAAACATGTGATTATACTTTGTAAGCGGTTGAAGCCTTCAGCTAATATCAAGTTTTCACAATCGCAAAGTTGAACTATCAGAAGATTTCGTAATTATACATGATTCCCAGCAGCCTTTGTTCCAAGTCTTTTTACTACTGACGCCCGTGGAGTGCCTGCTAAAATACTGTGGTTTGGCATCTCATACGAACACGAAACTGTCTGGCATGGCGGATAAGGTTTTTGTAATTCCAGGGTCCTCCATATCAGGGATCTCCAACCTTGGCAACTTTAAGACTTGTGGACTTTAACTCCCAGAGTTCCTCAGCCAGCTTTGCTTTGCTGGCTGAGGAATTCTGGGAGTTGAAGTCCACAAGTCTTAAAGCTGCCAAGGTTGGAGACCCCCTGCTCCGTATCATGTCTACTACAATTGTCATCGGTGAAAATATGACCATCCGAGATCAGGCCAAGTCTAAAAACGCCAGGGAATTTCTAGAAGCCTGACACTCTGGCAAACCAGCCATCAATAGACATGCAGACATTAACAATATCTATAAACTCTGTGAAAGAGATAATCAACTAGCCAAAAAAGGAATAAAAAGACTCGAGCACGTCTTTACCAGCAATCAGCACCCAGATCAGCATAGATTTATTCCAAGATTAACATCAAATCAATGATCAAGTAAACAATACCCCAATCAAGAACCCGCCAAAGAAGCCAAACGCAAATAGCCCAACCAAAGGATCTCTAAGAAGACCCCCACCAACAATTATCAGGGCAAACCACTAGAATATAAACCGGGAACAAACCACACTCCTTTCTAGCACTGATGATGTTACTTAGTTTATTTATTTATTTATTTATTTATTTATTTATTTATTTATTTTATTAGATTTATAAACCGCCCTTCTCCCGAAGGACTCAGGGCGGTGTACAGCCAAAGTAAAAAGAAACAATGTACAGATTAAAAGTAAAATTAAAAAACTTATTATACAGTGTGGCCGAAATTAAAATAGTTAAAAATCTAAAAGACCCCAAATTAAAACTAAAAGAAATTTAAAAATTTAAAACTAGACAATTTAAGAAAGCCCCGCACGAACAAACAGATATGTTTTCAGTTCGCAGCGAAAAGTCCGAAGGTCAGGTATTTGACGTAAATCAGGAGGAAGTTCATTCCAAAGAGTAGGAGCCCCCACAGAGAAGGATCTTCCCCTGGGGGCCGCCAGCCGACATTGTCTGGCGGACGGCACCCTGAGAAGACCCTCTCTGTGCGAGCGTACGGGTCGGTGGGAGGCATGAGGTAACAGCAGCCGGTCCCGTAAGTACCCGGGCCCCAAGCCATGGAGCGCTTTGAAAGTGGTAACCAAAACCTTGAAATGCACCCGAAAGGCAACAGGAAGCCAGTGCAGTCTGCGCAGGAGAGGTGTCACATGGGAGCTACGTGAGACTCCCTCTATCACCCGCGCAGCTGCATTCTGGACCAACCGAAGCCTCCGAGTGCATCTCAAGGGGAGCCCCATGTAGAGAGCATTGCAATAATCCAGTTGGGTAATGAAACGCCTGCAAGAAAACATCCAAGCTCAGAGACCACTGAGGACCCCACTGTCTTCCTCCTTCTCCTCCTCTTCGCAATCCCTAGCAGTCAGTGGTGGGATTCAAGTAATTTAACAACCGCTGCTCTGCCCTAATGATTTCTTCCAACAACCAGTTTGCCAACCTGCTCAGAAAGTTAACAACCGGTTCTCTCGAAGTGGTGTGAACTGGCGGAATCCCACCACTGCTAGTAGTGCTGATGTTGTTAGGTAGTTAGGTAACGAAACATCTGCAAGAAAACAAGCAAGCTCAGTGAGCACTAATTTCAACCCTGAGCTACACATATTCTCCTTTATTGGTATAGTTGTCATAATTCCCTATTTATTTTTGTTTATCAAATGTATTTGTCACCCACATTTACGTGGCTATATAATATATAATATACAAATGGATGAAGACTATTGCTTGACATAGTGTAAGCCGCCCTGAGTCTTCGGAGAAGGGCGGGATATAAATGCAAATTAAAAAATAAGAACAAGATAAAACATTAAAAGCACTAGCACTTGGAATGGTGCATATACTGGCTACCACGATGCCAAAAAGATGCTGAGGTTCTAGAAAGTGTTCAGAGATCAGGACTATAATAATAATTATAGATAATTAGATAATAATTATAGATACTAAAGGCTAAATCGTGGGCAGAGGGCAGTACAAATGTTGGAAGCTTGTTAAAGAGAGATCCAATAGAATAGAATAGAATAGTGTGATTGGACACACAAGGAATTTGTCTTGGTGCATATGCTCTCAGTGTACATAAAAGAAAAGATACGTTCATCAAGGTACAACATTTACAACACAATTTATGGTCAGTGTATCAATATAAATCATAAGGATTGCCAGCCACAAAGTTACAGTCATACAGTCATAAGTGGAAAGAGATTGGTGATGGGAACGATGAGAAGATTATAGTAGTGCAGATTTAGTAAATAGTTTGACAGTGTTGAGGGAATTATTTGTTTAGCAGAGTGATGGCCTTCGGGAAAAAACTGTTCTTGTGTCTAGTTGTTCTGATGTGCAGTGCCCTAATCAAGGAGAGAAGCAATCTAGAACTAAGGAGAAATTTCCTGACAGTGAGAACCAGTGGAACAACTTGCCTCCAGAAGTTGTGGGTGCTCCATCACTGGAGGTTTTAAAGAAGAGATTGAACAACCATTTGTCTGGAATGGTACAGGGTCTGCTGCCTGAGCAAGGGGTTAGACTAGAAGACCTCTGAGGTCCCTTCCAGCCCTCTGATTTTATGTTCCAAAAAAATCAACACTAAAATCGATTTTAAAATTGACAAAGATGGGAAGGAAAGAAGCAAGATACACATGTGGGGGTTCATTAACCATCATTAATCCATTAACCATCATTAATCACCTCCAGAATGACAAATGCCCCTATATGACCCATGTTAGAAATAGAATAGAATTTTATTGGCCAAGTGTGATTGGACACACAAGGAATTTGTCTTGGTGCAGATGCTCTCAGTGTACATAAAAGAAAAGATACGTTCATCAAGGTACAACATTTACAACACAATTGATGGTCAATTGTACCTTGATGAACGTATATTTTCTTTTATGTACACTGAGAGCATATGCACCAAGACAAATTCCTTGTGTGTCCAATCACACTTGGCCAATAAAATTCTATTCTATTCAATATCGAAGCTATCGAAGTGCTGTCCCGGTGTTTGGAAGCCGTACGGGTCTGGATGGGGAGAAACAGGCTCAAGCTCAATCCCTCCAAGACAGAGTGGCTGTGGATGCCGGCATCCCGGTACAGTCAGCTGAGTCCACGGCTGACTGTTGGGGGCGAGTCATTGGCCCCGATGGAGAGGGTGCGCAACTTGGGCATCCTCCTGGATGAACGGCTGTCTTTTGAAGATCATTTGACGGCCGTCTCCAGGAGAGCTTTCTACCAGGTTCGCCTGGTACGCCAGTTGCGCCCCTTTCTAGACCGGGATGCCCTATGCACGGTCACTCACGCCCTCGTGACGTCTCGTCTGGATTACTGCAATGCTCTCTACATGGGGCTCCCCTTGAAGGGCATCCGGAGGCTGCAGTTAGTCCAGAATGCGGCTGCGCGGGTGATAGAGAGAGCCCCTCGTGGCTCCCGTGTGACACCTATCCTGCGCAGACTGCACTGGCTACCTGTGACCTTCCGGGTGCGCTTCAAGGTTTTGGTAACCACCTTTAAAGCGCTCCATGGCATAGGGCCGGGCTACTTACGGGACCGCCTACTGCTACCGAATACCTCTCACCGACCCGTGCGCTCTCACAGAGAGGGACTCCTCAGGGTGCCGTCAGCTAGGCAGTGTCGTCTGGCGACACCCAGGGGAAGGGCCTTCTCTGTGGGGGCTCCCACCCTCTGGAACGAACTCCCCCCAGGACTCCGTCAACTTCCGGACCTCCGAACCTTCCGTCGCAAGCTTAAAACATATTTATTCATCTGCGCAGGACTGGATTAGATTTTAAATTTATATTGGTTTTTAATGGGTTTTATACTGCTTTTTAATAATTCGGCCTTTTAGAATAAGTTTTTTTAATTGTTATTTTAATTTGTATTTATATGTTTTTTACTTGCCTGTGAACCGCCCTGAGTCCTTCGGGAGATAGGGCGGTATATAAATGTGATTAATAAATAAATAAATAAAAATAAATATATCAATATAAATCATAAGGATTGCCAGCAACAAGTTATAGTCATACAGTCATAAGTGGAAAGAGATTGGTGATGGGAACTATGAAACGATTAATAGTAGTGCAGATTCAGTAAATAGTCTGACAGTGTTGAGGGAATTATTTGTTTAGCAGAGTGATGGCCCTCGGGAAAAAACTGTTCTTGTGTCTAGTTGTTCTGGTGTGCAGTGCTCTATAGCGTCGTTTTGAGGGTAGGAGTTGAAACAGTTTATGTCCAGGATGCGAGGGATCTGCAAATATTTTCACGGCCCTCTTCTTGATTCGTGCAGTATACAGGTCCTCAATGGAAGGCAGATCTAGATGGCTAGAAATAGATGGTTAGAAATAGATGGCTTTTCAAATTCCTGATTTCTGGCTAGCTGGGCACACTTTCAAACCAAACTCTAGATGGCAGCCTGCTACCGTTTATATTTTTCTAAGACTTCCTTAAGGACTGATATTTTGCAAGTCAGATTTCCACTCAAAATGTTTAAAAAAATATAAGAAACGACAAGTGCAAGATGTATGTAAGATAGCGTATAAAATGTACAAATTTGATATTATAAGTGATAGGAATTTTAGAGTAATAAGGGATAAATGGGACAAGAAGGATATAAATATTATGAAGAGAATTGGGAGAAAATGTAAATATTAGATCACCGCTAGGAAACGATTGTAAAAAGGGAATGTATGTGTTTTGTGTTTGTTCTGTTGTGTTGCGTTATAAATAAAAAACTTATTTTATATATGTGTGTGTGTGTGAGAGAGAGAGAGAGAGAGAGAGAGAGAAAGGAGGCAGGCCCGTCAGTAACAGATTTATTGCAAATGCAATTTGATAGAGATTCCAGCAACTGATGATGTTTTCTTTGCCAGTTTTGCTCCACTGGGCAACTTTTAAGATGTGTGGATTTCAACTCCCAGAATTCCTCAGCCAGCCATGCTTGATTTATAGAATTCATTTTGCATTGTGGCCTTTTTTTTTTTTTTGGAGCAGCGATAAGATGCTGTGACTGAACTGAGCCCCGCGTCTGCAGTTTCATGCACATTTGCAATATTAAGATCATGGAATCGGTGCGGCGATAATTAATTTATTCCTATTAAAACATCTCCCAAGCTGCAGGTCTGGAACAAACGAGCTACTGCGCAGGCTCAAAAGTTTGACTTTGTCGGCGCTTGCGCAGATGCTTAGACATCAGCCCCGTTTAAAAAAAAAAAAATAGCGGGAGCCAAACGGTCCGACTTCTAGCGCATGCGCAGGGGCGCCTTTTCCCGTCCTGCCCGTGGGGAATAGCGCGGGCGGCTGTCATGGCGGCGCGCCGAGGTTGGTGCGGAGGAAAGGGCCCGTTTCTAGCTTTGGCCTCCGGCGTGACGTTGCTGAAACTGCTCCTCATTCCGACATAGTAAGAGATGCGGATTCTTTGGTCTTTCGGGATAATTAAAAAGAGGCGCGCGGAGGGAGGGAGGGAGTTTCAGCCGCCGCCATTGTAGAGTCGGCTGTTCCAAGGGTGTTTCCACCGCCCTCCACTGAAAATGCCTCCTTTTTTTTTTGTGGCTGTTCCCGGGGCTGTGCCCCTCCCTCCGCGCTGTTCTTTGCTAGGCTTCCAAGCCCCGCTGATCTACAGTGGATACGAGCCATGGTGGCTGGGGATGATGGGGATTTGTTGGAAGAAATATCCATCTGGGTTCAGTTCCAAGTGGGGACAAAGACACTGGAAACATAGAGACTGCTTGGAAAGATGGTTTAATGGTGGTCACATGTTCAAGGCGTTGGGTGAAGAACCAGAGAGGAAAGGAGAAGAAGAGGGGAGTAGGGTCGAAGGGCAGAAGGGATGCTGAGCGCCTGAGTTTATACTCTCTGTAGGGCCCCACCTTGGTGTTCCCTGTTCCTATATAAGAAATGTACCCTGATTTGTTGTCAAACTCCCAGGTGGTCTAGGGGTCTTAGCTAAGGTTGTAGGTTGTCTCTCAAGCTTGCTTGAGCCTTGCCATGTGGTGAGTTTCTGTTGCTAGATGAGTCCTATTGTGTTGCAAATGACGGTCCATTTGCAAAGGTGGGGGGATTGAGTGAGCTTGGCTGAAGCCTTAATTGCCCATTGACAAAGGTGGGGCGGGGGAGTGAGTTTCTGTCTCTGACCCATTGACAAAGGTGGGGTGGGGAGGCAGGAAGCTGCTTTCTTTAAAACAGGTTTCTCCATTTCTTATCCAGGGTAATATAATCTTCTGCCCTTTTTAATATTTTCTAAAATATTTCATTCTTCTAGGAGAGGAGTGAGTGCTAACTTCCTACAGATTGTAGTGTAAAGCATTTTTCTCGAGGTTTTCTGCTGGAATGGAAGTAGTCCTCGACTTTACAACCACAATTGAGCCCCCAACTTTTTGGTTGCTCGTTGGAAACTCTGGGCCTCTGCTGGCTCTACAGACTAATGCAGCCTGTTATTAACAGCAGCTGCTTGCAATTACTGCAAGTTCAAGCCCCACCAGGCCCAAGGTTGACTCAGCCTTCCATCCTTTATAAGGTAGGTAAAATGAGGACCCAGATTGTTGGGGGCAATAAAAGTTGACTTTGTATATAATATACATATGGATGAAGACTATTGCTTGACATGGTGTAAGCCGCCCTGAGTCTTCGGAGAAGGGCGGGATATAAATTCAAATAAACAAAAAAAAAAAAAGTTGTTCCGGGAATTTTGACATCATTTCTTGCCACAGTTGTTAAGTAAATCGCTGCGGCTGTTAAATGAGTCACATGGTTGTTTAAAAGAATCTGGCTTCCCCGTTGGCCTTTGCTTGCAAGAAGGTCGCCAAAGGGGGTCACATGACCGTCGTAAATGTGAGTCAGTGGCCAAGCGTCTTTGAATTTTGATCACGGGGATGCTGCAATGGTCGTAAGTATGGAAAACGATCAAAAGTCGCTTTTTTTTTCAGTGCTTTGAACAGTCACTAAATGAACGGTTGTAAGTCGAGGACTACCTGCATGAACTATTTAGTCCTATTCTCTATAGTTAACCTGCTTAGTGAATGAATTAACCCAAATCTGCACAATGATCCATAGATTTAAAAAGTGGATGATCTACACATATAGGGTAGATTAGCCATAGTGGCGCAGTGGTTAGAAGGTAGTACTGCAGGCTACTTCTGCCGGCTGCCTTCAGCTCGGCAGTTCGATCCTGACCGACTCAGGGTTGACTCAGCCTTCCATCCTTCCAAAGTCAGTAAAATGAGGACCCAGATGGGGGTGCAAAATTCTTGGAAATGCTGAAAGGATTGTGTTGTGTAGCTGTGCAGGATGTTTCTTCAGCTGCACTAACTCAGTCCTTTCAGCAGTTCCAAGAAGGCTTCACATCCATTTGCACCACTCAGGTGACCCTGAGGACACAGATAAACAGTGTTTATCTATGATAGATAGCAATGTTCCAATATCTCACGGGTTGCCACAAAGAAGAGGGAGTCGGGCTGTTCTCCAAAGCACCTGAGGGTAGAACAAGAAGCAACGGGTGGAAACTAATCAAGAAGAGAAGCAACTTAGAACTAAGGAGAAATTTCCTGACAGTTAGAACAATTAATAAGTGGAACGACTTGCCTGCAGAAGTTGTGAATGCTCCAACACTGGAAATTTTTAAGAAAACGTTGGATAACCATCTGTCTGAGATGGTGTAGGGTTTCCTGCCTGGGCAGGGGGTTGGACTAGAAGGCCTCCAAGCTCCCTTCCAACTCTGTTGTTGTTGTTGTTGTTATTATTATTATAAACCTCCAAGTGGCCTCAAGGACTCTTTAAAAAGGACGCAAATGACCAGCTGTCTACAAGGAGGATCAATTCTTCCATTCCCCACCATCCGGTCAGAGCTGAAGAAGCTTCTTGGATGAGAGAACAAGAAAGTCCAGTTGCCTCCAAAAAAAATACCTCTGGGACAACCATGACCTCAATGAACTGAGAATCTCCGTAGATCTCTATCTGGATACTAACTGTTAACTCCTTGTAGTCATTCCACAGATTTTGAAGTGCACAGGAACTGGCTTGCCATTACTCATAGCCTACCAGCCTCTCAGTGGTACTACGAGGTGAGTATCTTACAGTTTCATTGCCTGAAATTTCTTGGGTTTGTAGAGCAGCGACTTGACTTTGCTGGTCAGAAGATCGCAAAAGGGGAACACATAACTCCGGAACATCTGAATTTTGACTATGGGGATGCTGCAACGCTCATAAGTCACATTTTTCAGTGCTGTTGTATCTTCGAACAGTCACTAAGCGGACGTACAGGTAGTCCTCGACTTCCGACCACAATAGAGCGCAGGATTTAGAATAGAATAGAATTTTATTGGCCAAGTGTGATTGGACACACAAGGAATTTGTCTTGGTGCATACGCTCTCAGTGTACATAAAACAAAAGGTACAACATTTTGGTTGCTAAGTGAGACATTTGTTTTTACCACCTTTCTCGCCATAGTGGTTCAGTGAATCACTGCAGTTGGTAAGTTAGTAACCCGGTTTATTTATTTATTTATTTAATTGGATTTTTATACCGCCCTTCTCCCGAAGGACTCAGGGCGGTTCACAGCCAGGTAAAATAGAACAAGAATAAATACAAGATAAAAATCATATTTAAAAAACTCATTAAATTGGCCCAAATTAAAATATCATTAAAACAATAAAACCCCAATTTAAAAACTAAAATCCTATGCCAGTCCTGCGCAAATAAATAGATATGTCTTAAGCTCGCGGCGAAAGGTTCGAAGGTCAGGAAGTTGGCGGAGTCCTGGGGGAAGTTCATTCCAGAGGGTGGGAGCCCCCACAGAGAAGGCCCTTCCCCTGGGGGTCGCCAGCCGACATTGCCTGGCGGACGGCACCCTAAGGAGTCCCTCTCTGTGAGAGCACACGGGTCGGTGGGAGGCAGTCGGTGGCAGTAGGCGGTCCCGTAAATAGCCCAGCCCTACGTCATGGAGCGCTTTAAAGGTAGTAACCAGCACCTTGAAGCGCACCCGAAAGACCACAGGTAGCCAGTGCAGCCTGCGCAGGAGTGGTGTCACATGAGAGCCATGAACGGCTCCCTCTATCACCCGCGCAGCTGCATTCTGAACCAACTGGAGCCTCCGGGTGCTCTTCAAGGGGAGCCCCATGTAGAGAGCATTGCAGTAATCCAAGCGAGAGGTAACGAGAGCTTGTTAAGTGAATCCGGCTTCTCCGCTGACTGCTTGTCAGAAAGGTCACAAAAGGGGATCCCGTGACCTTGGGACACAGCTACGGTCGTAAGTGTGAACCGGTTGCCGAACATCTGAATAATTTGATCCCACAAACACGGGGATGCTTCAAAGGTCGTAACAGTGAAAAATGGTCGTAAGTCACTTTTTTTTCAGTGCCGTTGGTATCTTCGAGCGGTCGCTAAACAAACGGCTGTACATTCGAGGACTGGCTGCATTCTCCTCCCAAACGGGGTGTGTGAGGAGCTATGCTCCTCATCTGGTTTCTGAATCTACCCGCAGACAAATCGTTTAGCCGGAAAGTTTGCTTTTAAGATCTGCTTGTTGTTGTTGTGACTGGAAGCTGAACAGACCTCCCAAGCAGGCAATTGCAGTCTCTCTCTTGCCTGTCCTCTCAGCCTTCCTAGATTAAACAGGGAAGGTCTCTGTCTGGATTAGCCCAGCAAACTGATCCAGATCGTTCCCCTTTGCACAAACCTCTGGTGGCTCAGACTGGTAAGACAGTCTGTTATTAACACAGCTGCCTGCAATTACTGCAGGTTCTAGTCCCACCAGGCCCAAGGTTGACTCAGCCTTCCATCCTTTATAAGGTAGGTAAAATGAGGAGCCAGATTGTTGGGGGCAATAAGTTTTATTTATTTATTTATTTATTTATTTTGTCACAACAATATATGTAGGAATCATACAAAAGATTATATAGTATATAAACATATATGGGTAAATATAAGGAGGTATAAGCATATATATAGAAAGAAGAAAAGAAAAACAATAGGACAGGAACGGTAGGCACGTTTGTGCGCTTATGCACGCCCCTTATGGTCCTCTTAGGAATGGGGTGAGGTCAATAGTAGAGAGTTTTTGGATAAAGCTTTTAGGATTATGGGAAGAGACCACAGAGTCAGGTAATGTGTTCCAAGCACTGATGATTCTGTTACAGAAGTCATATTTTCTGCAATCTAGATTAAAGCGGTTGACATTAAGTTTAAATCTATTAGTTGCTCTATTATTATTGCAATTAAAGCTGAAGTAGTCTTTAACCGGAAGGACATTACAATAGATGATTCTGTGAGTTAAGCTTAGGTCTTGTCGAAGGCGACGGAGTTCCAAGTTTTCTAAGCCCAGGATTTCAAGTCTGGTGGGATAAGGTATTTTATTGTTTTCAGAGGAATGGAGAACTCTTCTTGTAAAATATTTCTGGACACGTTCAATTGTATTGATGTCAGAGATGTGGTGAGGGTTCCAAACAGGCGAGCTGTATTCTAGAAAGTTGACTTTGTATATAAATATACAAATAGGATGAAGACTATTGCTTGACATAGTGTAAACCGCCCTGAGTCTTCGGTGAAGGGCGGGATATAAATGCAAATTAAAAAAAAAAAAAACCACCATAGCAACAACAGACCAGTTTGCAATAATTTGGGTAAGTTCGCTCTCCCCCTTTTAAACAGATTCTGGGCAAATCTTCCAATTCCTTGAATCCTAGGGATTTTTTTTTTAAAAAGGAGCTAAGTTACTATCCTTTTTAAAAGTTTCTTTTGCTTTTTTTTCCAGCCTTTTTTCTTTCCTTTTTAGCCTATATTAATCTTCTATTACTGTCATCAATAATTGTAATCAGCATGACTGCCATTTTGATCCAGTGGTTAAGGCATCAGGTTAGAAAACAGGAGTCGGTGAGTTCTAGTCCCAGCTTAGACATGAAAGCAGGTTGGGTGAATTCCAGTCCCACCGTAGGCATGAAAGCTGGATGGATGACTTTGGGTCAATCATTAGGAGATGGTGAGTTCTAGTCCTGCCTTAGGCGTGAAACCCAGCTGGGTGACTTTGGGCCAGTCACTCTCACCCTCCCAACCCACCTTACAGAGTTGTTGTTGTTGTGGGGAAAGCAGGTAGGAGGAAGAAGTATTCAGTATGTTCACTGTCTTGAGTTATAAAGGTGGGATGCAATTTTTTTTTAAAAAAATCGTAATTATTGAATTATTATTTTAAAAATGACGGGGAAACACTCAAGTGTTCCCTTGAAAAGAAACGGCTTCAAACATTCAGTTTTTTTATTTTAAAAAAATCTTTAGCAGTGAGAACTATTTGGGAGCAGAACTGGTTATTGCGATTGATGGTAGAATCCATTTTTTTTGTATGTTTTCACTTACACGTTAGAGAGCCAGCTGTTGAAAATATGTCATTGGGTTTTTGTGCTAAACTGGGAGGATAACTTGATCATCATCTTTTAATGACCCCATAATCCCTTGCGGGGTGGCTGAGTGTTTACTGGCCGGATGCCCTTCCTGTTGCCAGTGCGGGGTTTTGTTCAGCAGATACGTTCTCATTGTGCCCAGAGAGAGGAAAACTGCCTCTACCTAGGACCAAACACACAGCCTGCTGATCGTTAGGCGAGAGCTTCACCTCTAGGCCGTCGCAACAAACTTGATGACTTAAATGACCCTGCCAAACTCTGGGAATTCGGTGACCTGAAGAGGATGCTGAAGTTTGAAATGTTACAATCTGTTCATGCCTCTTCCTTCTTGTTGCTTATTTGTTTGTTTGTTTGTTTGTTTTCTTAATTTCAGGCAACTTCTGAGTGGACTTTGGATTACCCTCCCTTTTTTGCCTGGTTCGAGTATATGCTTTCCCATGCTGCTATGTACTTTGACAAAGAGATGCTGTCCATTCAGAACCTCAACTATTCCAGCCAAATGACCGTTCTTTTCCAAAAGCTATCGGTGATCGCTACCGATACGCTCTTCATCTACGCTGTGTACCAGTAAGTGGTTGTGTCTGTCTTTATCTCTTTAGAAGAGCTGTGGTGGCTCAATGGTTACAATGCAGAATTGCAGGTTAATTCAGTCAGCAGTTCAGTTCTCACCTGTTGTGACCCAGGTCCCAGTAGGTAGTAGGAAAGTCAGTCAGTGAAAAAACAAACTTTATTCGAACAGCTGAGAATTACTTCATTCTCAGCGTAGTCCAACTAAATTAAAGCAAATTCCTCCCAACACAGTTCCTCAGTCCTCTCACCAACCTTGGTCCAATTAGGCAAACTGCCAAAGGCCTTTCTTGGCAAACGTTCAGAAGTCACCGATACAAATTAAATGCAAGAAGACAAAGCTACCAACATTATTTTCCGGCAAAGGCCAAACGCCGTTGCTGGTCTGTTTTAAGCCTTATGGGAGGGGCCAATCATCTCTTGGCCCTACTCCCGAGTCGTCCTTTTGTTTGAGCTGCTCTTGCCTTCTGGCAGCTCTTCTCATGCCTGCATTAGGAACAGGCTCCTCCTGTTCCTCTGCCTCACTACTGTCAGTCTCTGGAGGCCGTACCTCACTCCCTGATGGCCCTGGCCCCACCTCAGCCTCATCGCTGTCCGATTCTGTTGCCAGCTCCGTAGGCTGCTGGCGGACCACAACATCACCGGCTCAAGGTTGACTCAGCCTTCTGTCCTCCCCAGGTCGGTAAAATGAGGACCCAGATTGTTACAAAAGGTAATCACATGATCCCTGGGACCCTGCAACCGTCAGAAGTACATGCCGGTTGCCAAGCCTCTGAATTTTGATCATATGACCATGGGGATGCTGCAAAAGTCATAAGTGTGAAAAACAGCTATAAGTCACTTTTTCACGATCATAACTTTGAATGGTCACCCAGCAAATGGTTGTAAGTCGAGGACTATCTGTAATTGCGGAGATGGAAGGAACATAGATTTATTTTTTATTTTTTTTGCTTGATAAACTCTACGTGTCCTGCAAGATGGATGCATGTAAGATTTGTGCGTCTTGGTTTCTTGTTACAGATGCTGCAGTTGTGTAAACGGGAAGCGAGGTGCAAAAGATCCCTTGGAAAGCCCACCGTTTGTTCTCTCGGTCCTTCTCCTGTGGAATTTTGGTCTCTTAATAGTGGATCGTATCCTTCACTCTCAATTTTTTTCTGAAGACCCTGATCCATCAACCAAATATGAGTGTAGGGCAAAAAAATAATAATAATTTCTGTGTACTTTTAGATCTACTGAATCTGTTAGGGGTTTAGAGCAAGCCGGAATTGTATTTAAATTGGAAAGACCTTTTGGCTTGGAGGATTTTTTTCTAAAGCAGATGGACTTCCTTATATCAATCTCAGATATTCACTTCCAATACAATGGTTTCCTGTTTGGATTGCTACTGCTTTCCATTGCACGAGTATTCCAGGTAGTGTATAGCCCCCCTTCCTTCCTCTGTCTGTCTGTCTCTCTCTCTCACACATACACACACACTCCTTGACTTAGTTCTTCCTCTTCCTGTTTTCCCCACAACCGTAACCTTGTGAGATGGGTTGGGTGGAGAGAGAGGGGGGGGGGACTGGCCCAAAGTCACCCAGCTTTCATGCCTAAGGCAGGATTAGAACTCACCATCTCCTGGTGATTGTCCCAAAGTCACCCAGCAGGCTTTCATGCCTAAGGCGGGACTAGAACTCACAGTATTTCTACTATAATGAACCAAGGAGGATAATGTTGTGGTCCGCCAGCAGCCTGGGGAGCTGGCAACAGGCCAGGGCCATTTGGGGGTGATGTGTGGACTCTGGAGCCTCCAGAGGCTGACAGTAGTGAGGCAGAGGAACAGGAAGAGCCTGTTCCTAATACACGCATGAGAAGAGCTGCCAGAAGGCAAGAGCAGCTCAAGCAAAGAGGACGACTCGGGAGTAGGGACAAGAGATGATTGGCCCCTCCCATAAGGCTTAAAAGACCAGCAACAACGTTTGGGCTCTTTGCCGGAAAACAACATTGATAGCCTTGCTCCTTGTCTTGCTGCAGTTATTTCTTGTTGGCGTCTTCTGCTTTTGAACTTTTGCCAAGAAAAGCCTTTGGCAGTTTGCCTAATTAGACCAAAGTTGGTGATAAGACTGAAGAATTGTGTTCTGAAGAATTTGCTTTGATTTAGTTTGGATGACGCTGAGAATGAGTTAATTCCCAGCTGTTCTAATAAAGTCTGTTTGTTTTTGAACTGATTGCGTCTAATACTACCTACTTGGGCCTGGGTCACAACAGATAATTCTGAACCTTGAAAAGCTCCTATGTTGTTTTGTTAAGCTCTACACAAGGCCCCAAGTTCCTCCTCGTAACTCTTGGCCAGCATGGTTTGATAAAGACAACGGATGTTGGTTTGTTTTAGCACTAAGCTCTTCTCTTCCCCATTGTCATTTCCTTGCAGAAAAGATACTTGGAGGGAGCGTTTCTCTTCGCTGTCCTCCTGCATTTCAAGCACATCTACCTCTACGTAGCCCCAGCCTACGGCATCTATCTACTCCGATCTTACTGCTTCGCCCAAAATCATCCAGGTATGTGGCTGACAATTTCATACAGGTCGTCCTTGACTTACAACAATTCGCCTCGCGACCCTTTGAAGTTACAACAACACTGAAAAATGCGACTCATGGTCCTTTTTCCCTCTTACAACCGTTGCAGCATCCCCGTGCTTGCATGATTTCCATTCGAATGCTTGACAGCTGACTCATTTTTATGATATTACTAATTTAAGAACTGCAGCGATTCACTTACTAACTGGCAAGCAAGGTTGTAAAATTGGGGCAAGAGTCACTTCCCAACGGTCTTGCTTAGCCGCACAAATTTTTTTGCTCGGTTCTGGCTGTAAGTCGAGGACTACCTTTATCGCAGAATACAAGGTCTAGTTAGAAAGATGCTCTGATCTGTCACTACCAGGTTTGAAATTTTATCATCATAATTCTAGCTCTCATTGTGTCTAGATGGATCTCTTCGGTGGCGCAGTTTCAGTTTTCTACGTGTGATCGTGCTTGGATTAATTGTCTGCCTCGTTTCTGCCGTTTCCCTGGGACCATTTTTGGTTTGGGTAAGGAACCCCTCTCTTTTTCTGAAAGGCATTTTTATGACCATTCCTCAAGTTACAGCTTCCTCAATTCACGCAGTTCTAAACTTGTCCCCAAAATTGAGGTACCATATTTTTCAGACTATAAGACGCACCGGAGTATAAGACGCACCTTAGTTTTTGGGGAGGAAAATAAGAAAAAAGCTGATTGGAGGGTGGATGGGCTTCTAGAATATCCCCAATTGGCTGTTCCCAGAGGTGAATTTTAGCAACAGGTTGGTTGGTTGTGAGCTCTGCACCTTGCCTTTTTTTTCAGCCTCTGAAACCTCCGTTTTTTTCAGCCTCTGAAACCTCCGTTTTTTCAGCCTCTGGAATCTCCTTTTAAGAGGCTTTTTTTCACCTTCTGAAACATCCATTTTTTCAGCCTCTGAAACCTCCGTTTTAGAGGCTGGGCGGGGCTACATTCAGTGTATAAGACGCATCCAAATTTTCACCCTCTTTTAGAGGGGGAAAAAGGTGCATTTTATATCTGAAAAAATGCGGTAGTCCTCGGTTGACCCAAGAATTACAGTCATAAATTGTGCCCGGCATCCAACTGGGCATCACGTGACTTGACCTAATTCTACAACTTTTTTTTTTTTAATTGTTGGCAGTTGCTAAGCGAATCAACGCGTTCATTCAGCAAATCTGTAATCATTTACTGAATGCTGCCTTTATTAAGCAAAGTTATTGCGTTGGGCTTTTTTTTTCTTTCTGGAAGTAAAACAGGTTTATGAATGAATGAATGAATGAATGAAAATAAATGAATAAATAAATAAAATGGCAGTCATGTGTCTGAGGGACAGATGTGGGCCAGTTACTGAGCACCCAAACCAGTGGTGAAATTCAATTTTTTTTACTACCGGTTCTGTGGGCGTGGCAGGGGAAGGATATTGCAAAATCTCCATTCCCACCCCACTGGGGCCAGCCAGAGGTGGTATTTGTAGGTTCTCCGAACTGCTTAAAATTTCCACTACTGGTTCTCCAGAACTGGTCAGAATCTGCTGGATTTCACCCCTGACCCAAACTATGACCATATGACTGCAGCGCAGTTCAGTTATTGGCCACCAGAACTTTGATTCTGGGTTATAAGTAGCTTTTTATGGGTCCGTTGTTAACTTCAAACAACCGTAAATCGAGGACTACCTATACAACAGTTCATTTAGTGGCCAAAGTTACAACAGCACTGAAAAAAGGGACTTACGACCATTTCTCACACGACCATTGCAGCATTCCCCCATGGTCACATGATCAAAATTCAGATGCTTTGGCAGCTGACTCATATTTATGACGGTCGCAGTGTCCCGGGGTCATGTGATCCCCTTTTGCGACCTTCTGACAAGCAAAGTCAAATGGGGGGAGCCAGATTTATTTAACCACCATGTTATTAATTTAACTGCCGTGATTCACTTAACGAATGTGGCAAGAAAAGTTGTAAAAGGGGACACAGCTCACTTAACAAGTTTCTCGCTGAAAATAGGACCTGAATAAATTACCGGTAGTCCTCGACTTACCACCCCAACTAAGCCCAGTATTTATGTTGCTAAGTGAGAAATGCGTTAAGGGAGCTTTGCCCCATTATATGACTTGCCACATTTGTTAAGTGAATTACTGCACTTGTTCACTTAGTAACAGTTGTTAAGTGAATCTGGCTTGCCAGACATCGGAATTTTGATCACGCAATCACTGCACCGGTTATTAAGAGTGAAAAATGGTCGTGTGTCACTATTTTCAGGACCATTGTAACTTTTGAACGGTTACTAAGTGAACTGTTGTAAGTTGAGGACTATTTGTAATCTGCTTTCCACTCCCACAGGGTGGGCCTCCTTGGGGTACCGTCGGCTAGACAATGTTGGCTGGCGACCCCCAGGGGGAAGGCCTTCTCTGTGGGGGCTCCAACCCTCTGGATTTTCCGACGCGAGCTGAAAACATGGTTGTTTCATCGTGCAGGACTGACCTGATAGTTTTAATTGGGAATTTTAAACGGTTTTTAAGGAGTAGCTTAAATTTAAATATTTCGTTTTAAATTATTTTAATGTTTTTTATACGGCTGTAAACTGCCCTGAGTCCTTCGGGAGAAGGGCGGTCTAGAAATTTAAATAATAAATAAATAAATAAAATAAATAGGATTAATGTATTTTTGGGAACTAGTGTGATTTGTGTTGCCTTTAATTTTTTTTAGTCCGTGCTGCTTGTATGGTTTTATGTTGGTAATTATATTTAACTGCTTTGAGGGGGTTAAATGCTGCCCAGAGTCTTGGAGTTGGGCAGAGAACAAATTCGAATAAATAAACAAGAATGAACTAAAGCTTATGAAATTATCTCAAGCAAACTAGCAATATTTCAAGGACATCAGGGTTTAAAATGTTGTTGGGTTTAGTGTAAATTAGTGTTTTTCAATCTTGGCAACCATGAGAAGGTGTGGAGGTCAGCTCAACTGTCTGGGGAATTCTGGGAGTTCAATATGCTACGTTAAAAAAAAACCCACAGACCTCAATGGAATGAAGAGAAGATTATTTATTTATTTAATCACATTTATATACCGCCCTATCTCCCGAGGGACTCAGAGCAGTTTACAGCCCAATAAAAACATACATATGAATACAGAATAAAACACCAATTTAAAAAACTTATTAAATAAGGCCGAATATTAAAAATTGCAATAAAAATAATAAAACCCCATTAAAACCAAATTAAAATTTAAAATTCTATTCCAGTCCTGCGCAAATAAATAGATGTGTCTTAAGCTCGCGATGTGTCTTAATACGATTTTTCTCCCATTTAGGGTCAGCTTCCTCAAGTCATCTCTCGCCTCTTCCCTTTCAAACGGGGCCTCTGCCATGCATACTGGGCCCCAAACGTTTGGGCGGTGTATAATTCCTTTGACAAAATATTGTCGGTCCTTGGTAGGTATCTTACTCCTTTTGTTTCTCTGTCTGTCCGTCCTTCTATCCAGCCATTCTGTTCGACGTGGAAACCACCGCCTGACTCCAGCCACGCTAGCTAGCGAACCGCATCAGCCCGTCCCACTCGTTCAGGCAAGGAAGGCATCCTGCGGGCCCCGTCAGTCCAAAGAATTCCAACTGAAAAGAGCTGGGATTTGATTTGAGCAAACCCCCCACTCCCTACTAGCACTGATGACATTCCCTAGTTTGGTAATGAAATGTCTGCAAGATAACCATCAAGCTCAGAGCGTACCAAGGACTCCACAGTCGTCCTCCTTTCCCCCTCCCACACACACCTTCATCATCGTCTTTTAACACCCCCATAATCCCTTGCGGGGTGGAATCAGGGCAACTGATTGGAGCTGAGTATTTAGTGGTTGGATGCCCTTCCTGTCACCAATGCAGAGTTTTGTTCAACAGATACATTTTCATTGTGCCCAGAAAGAGAAATATCTATCTAGGATCGAACTCCCAGCCTCCTGATTGTGAGGCAAGGGGTCCATCTCTAGCCCACTGCATCTCTCTCTCTTTCTCTCTGTCTGTCTCCCTCTTTCTCTCTGTCTTTCTTTCCTTGTCTTTGTCTCTCTCTCTCTGTCTGTCTATCTTTACCTCCCTCCCTCTCTGTCTTTCTCTTTCTCTTTCTTTCTCTGTCTCTCCCTCCTTCTTTCTCTGTCTCTCTTCCTCTTTCTGTCTCTCTTTCTTTCTTTCTTTCTTTCTTTCTTTCTCTCTCCCTCCCTCCCTCTCTCTCTTTCTCTCTCTCTCTCTCTGTCTTTCTCTCCCTCCTTCCCTCCCTCCATCTCCCTCCTCCCTCCCACTCTCTCTCCCCCTCCCTCATAGACACCCACACCCACCACTGAAAATGTTACCTAGTTGAGTAATTAAACGTATGAAAGGAAACCACCAAGCTCAAGAGAGCACCAAAGACCCCTTAAATCGATTTCAAACCGTTTGACTGTGCGCCTGAGCTCCTTAACAAATTTCCTCTTGGCTTGCCAGGACTGAAGTATCAATTGCTTGACCCTGCAAAAATACCCAAGGCGGCCATGACAGGAGGGCTGGTTCAGGAATTTCAGCACACCGTCCTTCCTTCTGTGACCCCACTGGCAACTTTATGCTGTACCGCCATCTCAATGCTGGTAAGTATAAAACCACGGTCCCACCTGCGTACTTTGCTGTATTTTTATTTCCCTCTGGCCAAATTTGTTAAATTTCAGTATGTTCCCATCTCTACCGGCCCACAATTCTCTTAAAAATAGCTCTTATTTGATAAACTCTGCCACGCAGCAATTCTCAGGAGAAACTTTTTCTAGGCAAGAAGTAGAGTAGCGAAAATTTTTAAAACATTCTAAATACTTGTTCTGACCTAGGCTTCCTGAGAAAGTATACAGCACAAACTTAATGTTGTGCCTCACCTGCCCTCCTCTCCTCAGCTGGGCCCCTCCCATCTCCTGCTTTCTGAGCCAGAGTCTGATAATGAAGAGGAACGGCCTGGCATGCCTCCAGCCCCCAGCCCTGGCACCATGCCCGGACAGAATGAGCAAACAAACCTCCCTCCTACAGCGTGTGAGCACGAAGCTAGCCACGTGCTAGAATTGCCGGCAGCAGATCAGGAGGACGGAAAGTCACAGTGGACGGATCCCCGCTTCCGGAGAATGGAGAGGCGACGTCAGCAAAAGGAAGGGAGGGGCAGGCCTGGATAAGTGCTGAGTCATGGAGCCACACCCCATGGCCTATATAAAGGATCTGCTTTTTGGCATTCCTTGAGTCAAGCAAAGTCTCATCTGGTTTGCTGAAGTCCCACCTTGGATTCCTGCCTGCCCTGAGAACTCTGACAGGAATTTGGCAAAGCTGCAGAGGCTTCGTGGCCACGCTTGATACAGACTTCCCAGACCCGGCCATCGGAGGGGGAGGGGGACACGACACTTAATCCCCGCAAACTAGTCTTTAATTTATAGGGCTGTGAATTATTGTCCTTCCCAGTCAAGACAGGTTTATCAAACAGTCTTGCAGGGGAGTGTTTACAAACACCCACCTTATCTCCCTTGGAATGCTGCCAGAGAACTAATTGCCACAGGCAGGGCAAGGCCAAACTTAGCACAGAGTCAAACAGAACTTTTCCACAGCTTTTGCCGATCATATGAACTAATTGCTTCCTGCAAAAGCTCACTTCCTGTTCGCTTCTCTTTTATGTCTTGTGGGAGGGGCTAATCATCTCCAAGCCTTACTCCCAAGTCGACCCTGTTTCCTTAATTTTTCCTGTCTCCTGGCAGCTCTGCGCGCACGCACACTGGGAACAGCCTCCCACTGTTCTTTGCCTTGCTGCTGTCAGACTCCGGAGGCAGCACATAACTATCAGATGGCCTGGGCTCCTTCTCTGCCTCTGATGCAGAGCCCTCATTTGAGTTTTCCCCAGCCCTCAGGACTGGCCCATGTTCCTCCCCAACCTCCTCAGTGTCCGACTCTGCTGCCAGGTCCGCTGGCCGCCAACAGGCCACAACCATACTACTGTGCCTGATTTTTACAGAAAGGACAAAAACGAGGGAGCTGTACAGTTAATCCTTGACTTACAACAGCTCATTTAATGTCACTTGAAGTTATAACGGTACTGAAAAAAGTGACTTGTGACCATTTTTCGCACTTAAAGTTGCCAACCCTGGAGACCCCTGGCATCCCCATGGTCACATATTCAAATTTTGAACTCTTGGCAACTGACTCATATTTACGACGGTCACAGTGTCTCAGGGTCATGCGCGCACCTTTTGAGACCTCCTGACAAGCAAAAGTCAACAGGGAAGCCGGATTCACTTAATAACCGTTGTTATTAACCTAGCAACCGCGGTGATTCACTTAACAACCGTGGCAAGAAAGTTCGTAAAAACGGGGCAAAGCTCACTTAAGCAAATTTCTCACTTAGCAACATCCATTCTGGGGCTCCGTTCTGGCCGTAAGTCGAGGACTACCTGTAATTTATCCAGGTCCTATTTTCAGAGTCCATGGAAAGTAGTTCTTGACCTCGTTCTGTAATAATAGTCTGTGCCAGGGGCCTCCAACCTTGGCAACTTTTAAGTCTGGAGGACTTCAACTCCCAGAATTCCTCCTCATAGGATTAAAGTTGCCGAGGTTGGAAACCCCTGGTCTGTGGAAATGACCACGGAAGACTGGATGAGGGGATGCTGTCTAGGGCAGGGGGTCTCCAACCTTGGCAATTTTAAGACTTGTGGACTTCAACTCCCAGAATTCCTCAGCCAGCTGAGGAATTCTGGGAGTTGAAGTCCACAAGTCTTAAAGTTGCCAAGGTTGGAGACCCCTGGTCTAGGAAACCCGCAAATAAGAGGCAGCATAGCATTTTTCCATGGACCCGGGTGGGTGGAGGGAAGGAACGTGCAAGCTTACATGCATGTTAGATCCACGCAATTTATACTCGCACCGTATGGGAATCTAATGCCTCACGATCTGAGGCGGAGCTGAGGTGGTGATGCTACCGCAGGAGGAGTGGTTGCAAATAACAGATGGAAGTTTCCCTCGCTCGCTCGCCTCCAGCTTTCTCAGCCCGGTTCCTAACAGATCACGTTCCCCCGGCGGTGGGGTGGGTGGGCGGGTTTGAGGATCCCTGTCTAAAGCCACCCCAAGTTTGAAGGCACCTTCTCTTGGGCATGGCAGAAAAGAGAGGAATCCATTGATTTGATGACCCGCTCAATGGTTGGAGACCCACTGAAGCTCTTGTTTCTGCCTGTTATTTCTAGCCTTCTGTTTTCTGTCTTTGGTTTAAACCCCAAGGGCCCAGAGGATTCCTCAGGTGCTTGGTTCTCTGTGCGCTAAGCTCCTTCCTGTTCGGTTGGCACGTCCACGAGAAAGCCATTCTCCTCGCCATTCTTCCCTTGAGGTAAGAGAGCGGTCGTAGCCGGCCAAGGAGAAACATGGTGGGGGGAGGAAATGGCATACACGGCATAGGGCCAGGTAGGGAAGGCATCCTGGCAGGGTCTGGGAAGAGGGCCTTCTCTGCCTCTCCCTCTGCATTGGGCAACACCTGGCCCTCAGAGGTGAGAAAAGCCCCCAATCTGTAATTTTATTGGTAATTTAAAATGTTCAATACTAAACGCTGCTGATTTTAATGTTTATTGATTATATGGCACTCCTGCCAGAGCACCTGTCCGATGGAAGGAGACAAGCAGTTGAGAAATCTGATGTAGGAAAGAAGGGGAAGAGAGACGAGCACAGAGGAGGGAGAGGGAAGAAAAGAAGGGAGAGAAGGAGGAAAGGAGAAGGAAGGGGGAGGGAGAGGAAGGAAAGAGAGAGAAGGAAGGAAGAGGGAAGGGAGGAAGGAAGGAAAGAAAAAGAAGAGAAAGAAAGGATGGAAGGGGAAGAGAGAAAGGGAAGGAAGGAAGGAAAGAAAAAGAAAGAAAGGATGGAAGGAGAAGGGAGAAAGAAAGGGAAGGAAGGACAAGAAGAAAGGAGAGAAAGGAAAAAGGGAAGGAAGGAAAGAAAAAGGATGGAAGGGGGAAGGGAGAAAAAAAGGAAAGGAAGAAAGGAAAGGAAAGAAGAAGAAACAAAGGGAGAGGGAGGGAAGGAAGGGAGAGAAGGAGGAAAGGAGAAGGAAGGGGAGGAGAGGAAGGAAAGAGAGAGAGTAAGAAGGAAGAGGAAGGAAGGAAGGAAGGAAAGAAAAGAGAAAGAAAGGATGGAGAGAGAGAAAGGGAAGGAAGGAAGGAAAGAAAAAGAGAAAGGATGGAAGGGGAAGGGGAAAGAAAGGGAAGGAAGGACAAGAAGAAAGGAGAGAAAGGAAAAAGGGAAGGAAGGAAAGAAAAAGGATGGAAGGGGGAAGGGAGAGAAAAAGGAAAGGAAGAAAAGAAAGGAAAGAAGAAGAAACAGAAGAGAGAGAGGAAGGAAGGAAGGAAGGAAGGAAGGAAAGAAGGAAGGAAGAGGAAGGAAAGAAAGGGAAGGAAGGACAAGAAGAAAGGAGAGAAAGGAAAAAGGGAAGGAAGGAAAGAAAAAGGATGGAAGGGGGAAGGGAGAGAAAAAGGAAAGGAAGAAAAGAAAGGAAAGAAGAAGAAACAGAAAGAGAGAGAGGAAGGAAGGAAGGAAGGAAGGAAAAAAGGGAAAGAAGGAAGGAAAGAAAGATTTGTCTGATCCTCAATATCAACCACAAGGAAATACAACAGAAGCCTGGAGTTGGGAATTCTTTCAGCTTTCCTAAGAATCCAGGCCTCCCTCTGGGCCCAGCTCTCCCTCCACTGGCTGAGGATCCAGGACAGGTGATCTCTTGCTCAAACTGGACAAAACTGCGAAGCAGCTGGTGAAGAAAATTTACCTGAGGTTTTTCAGCAAGACAACAACCCAAAACACAGCTCCAAATCAATCAAAAAGTACAGGTGGTCCTCGGCTTAACGACCACCAAATGAGCCCAAAATTTCCAGTGCTAAGCAAGATCATTGTTAAATGAGTTTTGCCCCACTTTACGGCCCTTCTTGCCGCAGTTATTAAGTGAATCTCACTGGAATTGTTAAGTTAGTAACACGGCTGTTGAAGTGAATCTGGGTTCCCCATGGACTTTGCCTGTCAGAAGGTCGCAAAAGGGGATCACAAAAATGGATCAGGTGATCAAAATTCGGACGCTCAGCAACTGTTTCATATTTATGATGGTCGCAGTGTCCCGGGATCACATGACCCCCTTTTATGACCTTTTGACAAGCGAAGTCAGTGGGGAAGCCAGATTTATTTCTGTGTCCAGAAAGTGGGCACAAAAGTATTCCTCACGTTAACAGCTGCAGTGATTCACTTAACAACTGTGTCCAGAAAGCTCATAAAATGGGGGGAAATTCACTTAACAGCTGTCTCGCTTAGCAACAAAGTTTTGGACTTCCATTGTGGTTATTTGTCGAGGATTACCTGTATTGTGGTAGCAGTGAATCAGCGCGGCAGCTTTGAGAGAGCGCTGACAAAAGCAGAACCCATTTTTTATTTTTTATTTGTATTTATATCCCGCCCTTCGCCGAAGACTCAGGGCAGCTTACACTGTGTTAAGCAATAGTCTTCATCCATTTGTATATTATATACAATTTTTTTTTCCCGAAGGCCATCACTCTGCTAAACAAATAATTCCATCAACACTGTCAGACTATTTACTGAATCTGCACTACTATTAATCGTTTCATAGTTCCCATCACCCATCTCTTTCCACTTATGACTGTATGACTATAACTTGTTGCTGGCAATCCTTATGATTTATATTGATATATTGACCATCAATTGTGTTGTAAATGTTGTACCTTGATGAAGGTATCTTTTCTTTTATGTACACTGAGAGCATATGCATCAAGACAAATTCCTTGTGTGTCCAATCACACTTGGCCAATAAAATTCTATTCTATTCTATTTTGACTATCATTAAGTGTTATACTTTGATGAAGGTATCTTTTCTTTTATGTACACTGAGAGCATATGCACCAAGACAAATTCCTTGTGTGTCCAATCACACTTGGCCAATAAAATTCTATTCTATTCTATTCTATTCTATTCTATTCTATTCTATTCTATTCTGACTATCATTAAGTGTTATACTTTGATAAAGGTATCTTTTCTTTTATGTACACTGAGAGCATCTGCACCAAGACAAATTCCTTGTGTGTCCAATCACACTTGGCCAATAAAATTCTATTCTATTCTATTCTATTCTATTCTATTCTATTCTATTCTATTCTATTCTATTCTATTCTGACTATCATTAAGTGTTATACTTTGATAAAGGTATCTTTTCTTTTATGTACACTGAGAGCATATGCACCAAGACAAATTCCTTGTGTGTCCAATCACACTTGGCCAATAAAAATTCTATTCTATTCTATTCTTATTCTAAGTCAACTTTTATTGCCCCCAACAATTTGGGTCCTCATTTTACCTACCTTATAATGCTGTCCAAACTTGGTCCCTTTAAGACTTGTGGACTTCAACTCCCAGAGTTCCTCAGCCAGCTTTGCTGGCTGAGGACTCAGTTTCTATCTACACCTGTTATAAAGGATGGAAGGCTGAGTCAACCTTGGGCCTGGTGGGGCTTGAACTTGCAGTAATTGCAAACAAAATTCAAATAATTTTTGAAATATTCCTCTTTTTTATTGTTCTATTCTCAGCTTGCTGTCTGTGGAGAAGTCAAGAGATGCTGGTATCTACCTAATATTGTCCACTACGGGTCATTTTTCCCTCTTCCCACTGCTGTTTACTGCACCAGGTAGATTTCATTTCTTGTGATTTGCGGGGGGAAAATGAAAAATAATTTCCTTTTTAATTTAGGCAGTCCTCAAGTTACGATCGTTAATTGGGACCAGAATTTCCATTGTTAAGTAGTTGTGGTTGTTAAATCTGGACCTGATTTTACGACCGTTTTTCAAGCAGTCATAAGTCAAGTCATCGTTATTGTTAAGCGAATCACAGTTTTATCTGCCTGTTCACCGCCCTGAGTCCTTCGGGAGAAGGGCGGTATAAAAATTAAATTATTATTATTATTATTATTATTATTATTATTATTATTATTATTATTATTATTTTGCCAGACATTAGTGAAAAGAAGTTGCAAGTTGTAGTCATGAGGCCACAAGATACTGCAACCAGTTGTAAATCTGCACCGGTTTGCAAGAGTCATAAGTTATTTTTTTTCTGAGACGGTTGTAACTTCAGACCATCAATAAAGAGTTGTAATTCAAGGACTAGCTATGATGTTTTAGTTTCTCAAGGCAAAATACCTGGAAGAGGATAACTGGACTAGGCTGAGTACGGTAATAGTTAATTTAGATTTATTGTTGGTTGATACATCTTTGGCTTTATTTGGTCCAAGTCCAATACACACACACAAACACACCAACAACCACAACCTGGCCTGAGTGAAAGCTGGCCTTTGTGCCTAAGGTAGGCCTAGAACTCTGCATCCCCTGGTTTAACAGAATAACAGAGTTGGAAGGGACCTTTGAAGGTCTTCTAGTCCAATCCCTGTTCAAGGAGGAGACACTATACCAGGGGTCGGCAACCTTAAACACTCAAAGAGCCACTTGGAACTGTTTCCTACAGGAAAAAAACCACATTGGGAGCCATGAAACCTGGGTGGGCATGGCCAACTTGATGTCACGCACTCCCATTCAGTCACGTGACCACGGAGCCACGCCTACCCAGCCACAAAATTTCTCTGTGTTGTGTCTGCGTTCCCCGAGCCGGGCCTCCTGCCAGAAAGTGACTCGGAAAATGAGGGGGAAGGGCCGTCAGGACTTACCTCGGGAGCACCGGTTTCCCTGGCTCAGCTCCAGGAGTCAGAGGCAGGCCAGGTGGAGGAGATAACGAGTCCTCCATCCCCATCTTCCCCCCCCCCCCAGGCCATGCCTCCAGACCGAGCTGATGGCAATCAGGCCTGGCTGGACCCTAGGTTTCGTAGGCAGGAGAGGTGGGAACAACAGAAGCAGGGGTGGGGCAGGCCTAGGAAGTGCTGAGTCATGGAGCCACACCCCACAAGATATAAAGGCAGCAAGAGATGCTGTGCCTCTTCGTAGCAGGCAAACTGTTTAACTAAGAGCTGAAGTACTGTTTGTTCCTGGGTGACTCATCGGCGTTGAGGGAGATAACAGAGACACTTGGCAGACGCTCGCTAGTTTGCTGCCAGAGCTGATAGTGCCGGCTAATTAAGCCATCGCTCTGACGGAGGTGAAGGAGGACAGAACACTCTTGTCTTTCTCCCTATCTCCCCCTATGTCTCTCTCCCTCTGTATCTCTCCTGCTTCCCCCACTCGGTGTCACTCTGTATTGTCTCTATGTTTCTCTGTGTGGGAGGAGGTGTCTCCCCTCTCCCTTTGGGTGACTGTCCCTCCTCCTCGTAACTCCCTGGCCAGCTGTGGCTGAGCCAGGTGCGTTCGCATGCACAGGGAGACTCCAGCCTAAAGTGGCAGGCTGCCAGATGTGCAGATGTGGTGCAAAGGCAAGTACACAGCAGCTTCGCTCCTGCACCCTCTGGCGACCCTTTTCCCCCTCTTCCTCTCAGGACGCCCGGGACAGCTGTGGCTGAGCCGGGAGCTTGTACACGTGCGGGGAGACCTTCCTCAAGCGAGCGCCAAAACTCAGGAAAGGAGCGCGCGGGATGGGCAGCAGCTCGCTTATGGAGGGTGCATGTTGTGCCTTGCCCGCCCCCCTCTCCGCAGCCGGGCCCCTCTCATCTTCTGTTATCTCAGCCAGGGACTGATAGTGCAGACGAACGGCCTGGCATGCCTCCAGCCCCCAGTCCTGGCACCATACCCGGACAGACCGAGCAAATAAACCCCTCCCCCCACAGCATGAGGAGTATGAAGCCAGTCACGAGCTGGAATTGCCGGCAGCTGGAGGGTGGACAGATCCCTGCTTCCGGAGAATGGAGAGGCGACGTCAGTAAAAGGAAGGGAGGGGCAGGCCTGGATAAGTGCTGAGTCATGGAGCCACACCCCATGGCCTATATAAAGGATCTGTTTTCTGGCATTCCTTGACTCAGGCAAAGTCTAATCTGGTTGCTGAAGTCACACCTTGGATTCCTGCCTGCCCTGAGGACTCTGACAGGACTTTGACAAAGCTGCAGAGGCTTCGTGGCCACGCTTGAGACAGACTTCCCCGACCCGGCCGTCAGAGGAGGAGTGGGACACGACAGTGCATGTGCACGCTCCCAACTCAGCCATAGCCGGCCAGGGGGTTACGACAGGAGGTGGGGGAGGAAAGTGCAGGAGCGAAGCTGCCTTGTACCTGCCTTCACGCCACATTTACGCCTAAGGCAGCCTTCGCTTCCTGCCATTTCGGGCTGGAGTCCAAAAAAGAAATAAAGAGGGGTGGAGTGAACCAGTGATGGGACAGGGAGCCGCGGCGGAAGGCCCAAAGAGCCACTTGTGGCTCTGGAGCCGCGGGTTGCTGACTCCTGCACTATACCATTCCAGACAAAGGGTTGTCCAATCTCTTGATTCAAGCAGAGCATGTACCACGTTGTCTAGGCCAGGGGTCTCCAACCTTGGCAACTTGAAGACTTGTGGACTTCAACTCCCAGAATTCCTCAGCCACCAAAGTTGGCTGAGGAATTCTGGGAGTTGAAGTCCACAAGCCTAGGCCATACATGTCAATCCGTGACCAACCAGTCTCAACCCAGCAGAGCCCACGCTCGGCATGACACAAGATACATAAACGGGAGTACCTTTCCCCGCAAAATATCTGTCATGGAATTTGCTGCTACAAAATCTCCGTTGTTGTTTTTTTTTTTGTCTTTTCAGAGCTGCCCATTAAAATACTGCTGATGCTCCTCTTTTCAGTGTACAGTTTCTCATCCCTCAAGGCCCTGTTCAGGTAGGAAGGAAACAATTCTGCAAATAAAAAAGAAAAACTTTCCCCATTGCCGAGCGATGCGGTTTTGCACACTGTCCTATCTTAGGGACGGTTAAGCTACCGACAAAGGAGAATATTTGTAGCTCAGGGTTAAAATAAGGGGTCCTTGGTAATCTCTGGTGGTTGTTGGTTTTTTATAGATGTTTCATCACCCAACTAGGTAACATCATCAGTACTAGAAAGGAGTGGGGTTAATGATGAAGTGGAGGAGGAGGACGACTATGGGGTCCTTGGTGCTCCTCTGAGGTTGCTTGTTTCCTTGCAGACGTTGGCTGAGTCAGATGATTATGTTAATCATTGGACCGTAGGCGGCTCTACTTTTTTTTTATTATTATTATTTGCATTTATATCCTGCCCTTCTCCGAAGACTCAGGGCGGCTTACACTATGTCAAGCAATAGTCTTCATCCATTTGTATATTATACAAAGTCAACTTATTGCCCCCAACAATCTGGGTCCTCATTTTACCTACCTGATAAAGGATGGAAGGCTGAGTCAACCTTGGGCCTGGTGGGGCTTGAACCTGCAGTAATTGCAAGCAGCTGTGTTAATAACAGACTGTCGTAGCAGTCTGAGCCACCAGACTGCTTTTTACTGAAAGTAAAAGCACCGATTATGAATTGGGAGGGTTGTAAGAAGTCAGAAGTCCAGTCCACCAGCTTGTTTACTCGGTGGCAAATCAAAATAGAATACAGGATAACAGAATCGGAAGGGACAGAGACGGAAGGGACCCTGGAGGTCTTCTAGTCCAACCGCCCCCAGCCCCACTCAAGCAGGAAACCCTATACCATGGGTGTCAAACTCAATTTCATTGAGGGCTGTGGTTGACCTTGGAGGGCCGGGTGGGTGTGGCCATCTTGCTGCCACTCACTGGGCGTGGTCAACTGGGTGGGCGTGGCCAGCTTGACAGCACTCCTCAAACTGCTGGCATGTTTCCTCTTCTCATTGGGTAGATCGGGACAAAGCCACGCGGGCTGGCCACTTACATTTTCCAGGACATGGGCCCCATGGGCCGGATGCAGCCTGCGGGCCTTGTGTTTGACACTCCTGCCGTAGACCAGGGGTCTGCAAACTTGGCTGTTTTAAGACTTGTGGACTTCAACTTTGCTGGCTGAGGAACTCTGGGAGTTGAAGTCCACAAGTCTTAAAAGAGCCAAGTTTGCAGACCTCTGCCCTAGACCATCCCACACAGATGGCTTTCCAGGCCCTTCTTAAAAAGCACCCGCACAACGGATTCATTTGGCTTCACTCAAAAGATAAGGTTGCAGGTAGCTGCGCAGGTAGTCCTCGAGTTATGGGTGTAATTGAGCCTGCCCATTACAGTCAGGAGCCTCGACGGAAGTCATAATAGGATTGCTTCACTTGATACCTATCTCCCCGCCCCTTTGTCCCCGATGCAGTTGTTAAACACAGCACGGAGCGCCTCAGGGTTAAGGGAGGCCTTGGGAGTGTTGTGACCTAGGCTTACTGAGTCATTAAAGCACACAAATAGTCCCAAAAACATATTTTATTGTAACAGCTGAGAATTACATTTATTCCCAGCTGAGTCCCAATTAATTGCAAAAAAGTCCATCCAGAGAAGTCCTTTGGGATAATCACCAACCTTTATTTCTTTTGACACCCTGCCAAAGCCTTTACTTGGCAAAGCCCCACAGAGTTCAGAAACAAACAAGAGATGCCGACTGGAAATAGAGTTAACAACATTGCTTTCCTGCAAAGGGCCCAAGTGCCTTTTCTTCTCTTTTAAGCCTTATTGGAGGGGCCAATCATCTCCTGGCCTTACTCCCTAGTTGTCCTTTTTGCTTCAGCTGCTCTTGCCTTCTGGCAGCTCTTTGCATGAGTGAACAGGCTCCTCCTGTTCCTCTGCCTCTCTGCTGTCCGCTTCTGGAGGCTTCAGAGTCAATGCATCGCTCCCAGATGGCCCTGGCTCCATCTCTGCCTCTGATGCAGAGCCCTCGTCTGGGTCTTTCCCCTGACTCCAGGACTGGCCCATGTTCCTCCCCAGCCTCCTCACTGTCAGACTCCGCTGCCAGCTCCACAGGCTGCTGGCGGACCACTACAGGGAGTTCTAGCACAAGCCCAGGTACACCTGCTTCAGGCCTCCCTCACACCTTAAGGTACCCCATGCTCCACTTCCTGTCCTTCAAGGGCCCTCCTAGGCCTTGGGCCTGCTTTTACCCCTCCGCCTGGTCCCCGCCGGGAACCAGATTGTTCCAGTTTGTAGTGGGGAATTCCATTCAACTTCGAACAGATGCTAACCAACCGGTCGTAGGTCGAGGACTAACTTTTCTGATAAGACTATGAATAAACTTTATTTTAAAAATCCTTCCCTCTTGTCCTGTCTCCGTAGGAACGAGCCTCTGCTTAACTGGCTGGAAGCAGTCTACCTCATTGGGCTGATACCCATAGAAATCATCTGTGAAATTGTGTTCCCTTTTACGTCCTGGGCTCAAAAACTGCCTTTCCTGCCTTTATTGCTCACCTCGGTGTATTGTGCTTTCGGCATCATTTATGCCTGGCTCAAGCTCTACATCTCGGCCTTCACAGGACGATCGGAAGGCAAATCAAAGAAAGAATAATGATTGTGTATCATGGGCTTCCAAGCCCTCGAGGATCATTCCCAAAAAGTTCACAACCGCAACAGGTTCCAGCGTGGGATGTCCTGTCCAACTCCAGAAATGGAACTTGGGGACCTGAAACTAATCAGGAAGTAATCAGGTTTTTAAACCAGTGCGACGTGAATGCAATATTGGTTATTTCCATAATTGGTGCAGCAAGAAAAAGATAAAACGTTTTTGCTTGTTTTTCTTTTAAATAATTCCAAAGGCCGTAGGGATGTGTGAATACAAATACAGAGGGAATGGGGTTTGATGACATGGATTGAAGGAGATAATTATTTAAAATTTAAATAGGCACATTCGATGTAACTGAATGTGTAATATATATATATATACATATATATGTAGGTCTTTGGTTATTCAGGTTTTCTCCCACGTAAAATTGGAAGTGTCTTGGCGACGTTTCAACGAAGTCTCATTCATCATCTTCAGGCTGGTGGTGTCAGCTTCGTGCTTCTAGGAGCAGTGTGTGATCGCAGCTGTTTCTTCCTTTTAACTGCTAGTGGGGGTTTGAACTGATTGGTTGGGGGTTTGGCTGTGCTCTGATTGGATGGTGGGGTTGTCTGTGCTCTGATTGGATGGGGGTTCGTTCTGTTTGGGGGGGGCTTGGTTGTGTTCAGGTTAGTCTGAGTTGCAGGGGGATTTGAGTTGGTGAGCTGCTTTGCTGTTTGGCTTCGTGGTCGTGCTACATCTTCATGGTGGGTGTCAGTCTGCTGCATGTATGGATTGGAGGGGTTTGGAATGGCTAATGATGCAGCTGCGGTCTGGCTTCTGGTCCGTGGCCGTGCTTCATCATCAGTGTGGGTTTGAGTCTGCTTTCTGCGTGGATGTGTGGTGGTGACATGCTGTGTGGCACTCGTGAGTGTGGGTCTTGCATCATTCTTCATGTTAGGGTCTCGTTTGTCAAGGGTAGGTTTCCAAATGGCTGGTAGGCGGGAGGTATCATCTCGTTTATTCATGCTGTGTGGGCGTTTTTCTATCGATAGCTTCTCGAATAATCACACACTGCTTCGTGCTATCAAGCACGAAGCTGATAACACCAGCCTGAAGATGACGAATGAGACTTCGTCGAAACGTCGCCAAGACACTTCCAATTTTACGCGGGGGGAAAACCTGAATAACCAAAGACCTACATACAAACACCCGCGAAAACCTCAGAAAACATACATACACACAAACACACACATACACACATATATTTGAATTATAAGGAAAAATATTTGTAAATTTAAGAGATGGACTTTGCACATACCCCCCAAAAAAGGGGCACACGCTGAATTCCCTAACTATTGCAGAACCACCGTTCTCTAGAAAAAGTTACTATCATGCAATGCAAAAATATAAAAATAAAAATGTGAATAAAGGATTCCTTTTTGTATCTGTTCCATTTGTCTGTCTGGAATTTATTTGCAATTGCAGTTACGCAAGCCAAGCCCATCAAATTAGATTTGCAATCTTGATCCAATCGCCTTTCTTTTATTTCTCTCTTGGGCCTTGCTGCATTCCTTCACTTCTCCATTTGCAAATCCCTCCCTTCAATACAAAGTAGTTTGGCAAGCATCCAAATTTTGGTCGCGTGACCATAGCAACGCTGCCATGGTCGTTCAGTGTGAAAAATGGTCATAAATCCCTTTGTTTCAGTGCCCTTCCAATTTCGAACGGTCATTAAATGAACTTTTAAATCGAGGACTAGCTCCAACTTTGCAGAAAGGAACCACACAGGGCAGGGGTCTGCAAACTTGGCGCTTTTAAGACTTGTGGACTTCAACTCCCAGAGTTCCTCAGCCAGCAAAGCTAAGCAAAGCAAAGCTGGCTGAGGAACTCTGGGAGTTGAAGTCCACAAGTCTTAAAAGAGCCAAGTTTGCAGACCCCTGACAATGTATGCAACCAGTATTCAGACAAACATATACAGCCTCTTTATCAAATACAATCCGCCATTTCCTCCTGCATTTATATATGCAATACGAAACAAATTCAATGAACAAATCTGGCTACCATTAATAAGCAGAATGTCATTCCCGACTCTAGGGGGCGGTGCTCATCTCTGTTTCAAAGCCGAAGAGCCAGCGCTGTCCGAAGCTGTCTCCGTGGTCATGTGGCCGGCATGACTCAACGCCAAAGGCGCACGGAACGCTGTTCCCTTCCCACCAAAAGTGGTCCCTATTTTTTCTACTTGCATTTTTACGTGCTTTCGAAACTGCTAGGTTGGCAGAAGCTGGGACAAGTAACAGGAGCTCACCCCGTTACACGGCAGCAATAGGGATTCGAGCCGCTGAGCTGCCGACCTTTCGATTGACAAGTTTAGCCACTGCATCCCTATGCTTTCGGTTAGATGAACTCAGTTTCATTGAGAGCCGGCTCTGGATTGGGGTTGTCCTTGGGGGGGGGGGTTGACACCCCTGGGCTAGAAACTTGGGACCCCAATTCTTTCCGGCCATTGAGCCCGTTCACAGGTCTTTCATTTGATTTGTAAATTTACCGAGCCCCCTTTAATGGTGTGTTAGGGTTGCTCTGTTCCAGTGGTAGTCAACCTTTTTATACCTACCGCCCAATTTTGTATCTCTGTTAGTAGTAAAATTTGCTAACCTCCCACAGGTTCCACAGTAATGGTGATTTATAAAGTATAAATCGTCGTCTGCGGGTGCCTCTCGTGCATCATGGATTGGGTTTGTGGGGGGGAGGCGCCGGCTACCAGCTCTAAGCTTGTCTGTTACAGCTGGGTGGTGTGGGGGGAGATGCGCGAGCTATTCTGGGACGAGGCTCTTTTGTTTGCGGTCGCACTATAGCGCCATTTGGTTTCACTTACATAACGTGAACTAAAACTTATGCGTGGCCGATACAAATAGTATATTTGCAGAAATTTAAATTGTCACGGGGAATTTTGTGAAAGCCTAATGAAAATGTTTTTAAATAATGCTATGAAATTTTTTTTTTAAGTCAATTAAATAAAAAAAAAAAAAGGAAAGTGCTTCAGTATCGGACAAAACCCCTACCGCCCACCCTGGGAAAGCTGGAATGCCCACTAGTGGGCGGTAGGGACCAGGTTGACTACCACAGCTCTATTCTTTCCATCCTTCTTCCTTTTTTTTTCCCAGTGACCCGGAGAAAAAAAGACCGCTTCCACATCCCGGTTTCCCATCACACACACTCGCTCACTGCTATCTTGACAGAAATTGATCTGGAGAAGCCGGGGGGGAAAGAGGATCTTTTTTTGGTCTTTATTTCCTCAGTCCATTCTGAGAGGCACACATGAATTTGTTAACTAAAATAACTTTGCTTTGTATTTTAATCCGACGTATATTTTTTCTTTTAAAGAGAGGTTCTTGTAAAGTAAAGATTTTTATGAGCTTTTTTCACGTTCCTAAACTGATCAGCAAGCTGGAGACGAGCGGCTGATCAGAAAAGTTCGTTAGTACAAATTGGCGCCTGGCTTATCTCTTCTGTGAACTCTAAACAACTGTGGGAAGTACGCCCCAAAAGGATAGTGCCAGAAACCTCATGTCGTGTCCCACTCCTCCGCTGACGGCCGGGTCAGGGAAATCCGAATCAGGCGTGCCTCTGCAGCTCTGCCAAAGTCCTAGCAAAGTCCTCAGGGCAGGCAGGAGACATGAAAGTGACTTCAGCAAGATATGTTTAGACTTTGCCTGACTCAGAGAATGCCAGAAAGCAGGTCCTTTATATAGGCCATGGGGTGTGGCTCCATGACTCAGCACTTATCCAGGCCTGCCCCTCCCTTCCTTCTGTTGCCTCCGCCTATCCAGTCTTCTGGCCGAGGTCACTCCAGTCTGCAGCTGTTGGCAATTGACCTCCCTCAGACTCACATGCTGTGGAGGAGGGGGAGGGGTCTAGCTGCTCCGTTTGCCTGGGCATGGAGCCAGAGCTGGGGGCTGGAGATACTTCCTTGTTGTGTCTTGCCCGCCCTCAGAGCAGCCAGGGCCTTCTTACCTGCTCCCGAACACTGAGGAATGGATGCCTCCCGGCCCAAGTCCTGGCTCCATGCCCCCACAAACTGCAGAAGAAGGAGAATCTCCGGCCCCAGCCCTGACTCCATGCCCAGGCAAGCGGAGCAGCTAGACCCTCCCCTCCTCCACAGCAGGTGAGCCTGAGGAGGTTTATTCTAACAGCTGATTGGAGTAATCCTCGCATTAGAAGATTGGATAGGCGGAGGCAACAGAGGAAGGAGGCAGGCCTTAATGAGTGCTGAGTCATGGAGCCACACCCCATGGCCTATATAAAGGATCTGCTTTCTGGCAGTCTCTGAGTCAGGCAAAGTCGAACTTATCTTGCTGAAGTCACTTTCTGGTCTCCTGCCTGCTCTGAGGACTTTGCTAGGACTTTGGGCAGAGCTGCAGAGGCAAGCCTGATTCGGATTTCCCTGACCCGGCCGTCAGCGGAGGAGTGGGACACGACATTCCTCCTCTTCAGCCTGTCTGGGCATGGAGCCAGGGCTGGGGCCGGGAGGCATACTAGGACATTCCTCCGTGTTCGGAAGCAGATAAGAAGGCCCCGGCTGTGGTGAGATCGGACGAGACACAACACCTCAGAAAACAGAGACTCAAGCCAACCCCTTCCCCCTTTAAGAAAACCACAGGCAAAAGCACCAGCTGAAAGGAACACTTAAGCCAGCGGTCAGCAACTGTTGGTCCGCGAGAAAATTTGGGTGGTCCACAGAAAAATTATTTGCATTTTTTATATTGCACTAAGAGGGACGCCGGTGGCTCAGAGGCTAGGACGTTGAGTTGTCGATCGAAAGGTCGGCAGCTCGGCGGTTCGAATCCCTAGTGCTGCCGTGTAACGGGGTGAGCTCCCGTTACTAGTCCCAGCTTCTGCCAACCTAGCAGTTTCGAAAGCACGTAAAAGTGCAAGTAGAAAAAATAGGGACCAGCTTTGGTGGGAAGGGAACCGCGTTCCGTGCGCCTTTGGCGTTGAGTCATGCCGGCCACCTGACCACGGAGACGTCTTCGGACAGCGCTGGCTCTTCGGCTTTGAAACGGAGATGAGCACCGCCCCCTAGAGTCGGGAAAGACTAGCACATATGTGCGAGGGGAACCTTATATTGCAGGGGTCCTGAAACTATGGTCCCTGGGCTGGATACATCCAGTGAACGTTTGTGTTGTTGCAGAGAGTCTCCCCCTTTGAGGTCTTTTTGTACGGGTCGTAGGGGGGCAGAAATTCAAACTTGGGGTCTGCTTCAGCCTCCTGGTGTGGGGCTTTGGGTGAAGATTGGAGGGAAGTACCGCTGGTGGCAAAGAACCGGAGGGACTGCATCATGGCCTGGAACTGCGACCGTTTCAGTGCACTGAGCCTCCAAGCACCTATACCTGGCCTTGCCCTTCCGCAGGTCTTCCCTCTGCTTGGAAAGCCTATGCTCCTAGTCCTCAGTGAGGTGCTTCTGCTGAGCCTCCTTCTCGGTCAGATCCAATTTGAACTGAGCTGTTTTGCCAACTCTTTCTCGTGGTGGCTGCTTAGCTCCAGCAACTGCTTCCTGTTGGGGCCCTAAGGAGCCTGGATGGGGAGGGGAGAAGTGGCTGGGAGGGGAGGCCAGCGAGTGGCGCCTCTCGAAATGAGTGACATCGAGTTGATCACGCCCACCCAGTCACATGACCACCTAGCCACACCCACCCAGCCGATCATTAGGCAGATCATATTAGTGGTCCGTGGGATTTAAAATTATGGAATTAGTGGTCCCTGAGGTCCAAAAAGACCCCTGACTTAAGCAGAGGCATTAAGATAAGGGGAATCGGGCTTAGAATCAGCCCTTCCCCCTTTAAGAAAAACCACAAGCAAAAGCGACAGCTCAAAGAAACACTTAAGCAGAGGCATATTTTTTATTTTTTATTTGAATTTATATCCCGCCCTTCTCCGAAGACTCAGGGCGGCTTACACTATGTCAAGCAATAGTCTTCATCCATTTGTATATTATATACAAAGTCAACTTAATTGCCCCCAACAATCTGGGTCCTCATTTTACCTCCCTGATAAAGGATGGAAGGCTGAGTCAACCTTGGGCCTGGTGGGACTTGAACCTGCAGTAACTGCAAGCAGCTGCTGTTAATGACAGACTGTCTTAGCAGTCTGAGCCACCAGAGGCATTAATAAGATAAGGGGAATCAGGCTAAAGATAACTCCTCTGGAACTTCCCTTTTCCTCTTTCCTGGCAGAATTAACCCCCCAGGATAGGAAAGACAAAAGGAACTGGATTAACCCATCAAGGCAGGAAGACAGAATTCAGAGCCATCGCCGTAACTAAAGGTACACACAAAAGCTCATCAAACCACACAAAGTTCAAAGGGAAAAAATAGGGGTGAAATCCTCCCGGTTCGGACCGGCTCGCCCGATCCGGTAGTGATGGCGGCGGGTGGTTCAGAGAACCGGTAGCAAAAAATCCTGCCTCCCCCTTCCCCCGGCATGTCCAAGTGAGCCGCGCGATCATCAGAGTTTTTTTTTTTTTTTACTTTTAAAAGCATTTTTTCTTTGGCCGAAAAAATGCTTTTAAAAGTAAAAATAAAAAAAGCCTCTAATGATCGTGCGGCTCAGCTGGGATCGTCAGAACCTTTTGAAAGCATTTTTTTCTATCACCTCTTCGGCCGAAGAGGCTGTAAAAAATACTTTTAAAGGATTCTGGCGATCGGGCAACTCAGCTGGGATCGTCAGAACCCTTTAAAAAGGGTTTTTTCTAGAAGCTGTTCGGCCGACGAGGCTGGTAAAAAAAATGCTTTTAAAAGGCTCCTCTGGTGATCCCAACTGAGTTGCCTGATCATCAGAGGCTTTTAAAAGCTTTTTTTTTTTACAACCTCTTCCACGCCCACAGAACCGGTAGTAACAAATTTTACATTTCACCCCTGGAAAATGGGTATAAAAATCCATAAACTTGTGCCACTCTGCTTGCAAGCCAGGAACGCTCCAGCTGTGTCACTAGAAGCAACGGGTAGAAACTGATCAAAGAAAGAAGCAACTTAGAACTAAGGAGAAATTTCCTGACAGAACAATTAACCAGTGGGACAACTTGCCTGCAGAAGTTGTGGATGCTCCAACACTGGAAATTTTTAAGAAAATGTTGGATAAATGTCGGTTCTGCAACCCAACAAGAAAAACACAGACTTCAGAGGATAATTAGAACTGCAGAAAAAATAATTGCTACCAACTTGCCTTCCATTGAGGACCTGTATACTGCACGAATCAAGAAGAGGGCCGTGAAAATATTTGCAGATCCCTCGCATCCTGGACATAAACTGTTTCAACTCCTACCCTCAAAACAACGCTATAGAGCACTGCACACCAGAACAACTAGACACAAGAACAGTTTTTTCCCGAAGGCCATCACTCTGCTAAACAAATAATTCCCTCAACACTGTCAGACTATTTACTGAATCTGCACTACTATTAATCGTTTCATAGTTCCCATCACCAATCTCTTTCCACTTATGACTGTATGACTATAACTTGTTGCTGGCAATCCTTATGATTTATATTGATATATTGATCATCAATTGTGTTGTAAATGTTGTACCTTGATGAACGTATCTTTTCTTTTATGTACACTGAGAGCATATGCACCAAGACAAATTCCTTGTGTGTCCAATCACACTTGGCCAATAAAATTCTATTCTATAAAATTCTATTCTATTCTAACCATCTGACTGAGATGGTGTAGGGTTCCTGCCTGGGCAGGGGGTTGGACTAGAAGGCCTCCAAGGTCCCTTCCAACTCTGTTGTTATGTTATGTTACTTTTCTTGCCTTCCTGAATTAAAGGATCTCTTTTCTGGCAGCTGCTTCCATGTCTTATTTCTTCTCCGCATCGGTGACTGGTTCCCAGCTGGGAAGGAACCAGGGAAATTTCTTCCAACGCAAGCTTTCTCCTTACAATTTATATTCCCCTTCAGACCGCATTTTAATAAATGTGTTTGCTATTATTGTATTATTGTATAGTGTTGTAAATGTTGTACCTTGATGAACGTATCTTTTCTTTTATGTACACTGAGAGCATATGCACCAAGACAAATTCCTTGTGTGTCCAATCACACTTGGCCAATAAAAAATTCTATTCTATTCTATTCTATCCTGTCCAGATCCACTTTCTTCTTTCAGATTGCTTTGTTACGTTAACTACGAAAGGGGATGTAAGTTAAGGATCCAAAGGTTCCCTCTTTGAATGAGGGATCCCTTTTAATATATGAATATTCTGATAAATTGTAATAAAAATGATCTTCCTGTCTCGGTTTGACTCATTGGAAAATATGCACAGCGAGTCACGAGCCTGGAAAAGCCATATTTGGCAATCAGTTCCCTTACAGCTTTTTGATTGGTTTTGAAACAACAGGAAACATCTGTGGGCCTTGGAAATCCCCGTCTTCAATATGTTTGTCTAAAAAGAATTAAAAATGGCCGAGAAGGTGGTAGAATCGGGCTCGCCTTCAGCCAAGAAACCTAAACTTTCTTCCCAGCCGCTGTCTGTCTCTGCAAGCGATGGCACAGGTCAGTCTTGGGCATAGATCCCTTCATTTTACCTTATCACAAACAAGAGACCCTTCTTTGGGCCAGCATTTTTTATTTTTTATTTTGCTATATTTCTTTCCTCTCTCTACTTGTTTTTAGCCTATATTTGGCCATATTACTTTGGAGGTTTAACTGACATTAAGCTTTATTTCTTTTGAAGAGGCTGTAAATGAGTTAATACTCATTTGAAATCTTGTAAAAAAATGATCTTTTGATTGCGTAGATATTATCTGTGTATTGATAGAGTCTTTTCTTCAAATCTTAAACTCCTTTAGTCTGAAGAGTCCTTATTTGTCACCTTACCAGGGTGGTTTTTGATGGGCAAGTTTTAATTTCCTTTACTTCCATCCATTACAAACTAATATTGTTTCATAAAGAGGTGATTACAGTTCCTGATAGAATTCTTTTTGATAGTTTTGTTAAGGCAGCTTCATTAGATCAATACTGATCAATACTGAAAAACAATATAGACTTGGCCATCTGCTTTTGTTCAGAGACTAAAATGTCTGAATTTCCCCTGAAGTTATGCCTTATTTATAAAGAGGGGTACAGTAACACTTATTTGTTCACTTATTTATTTATCGAGCAAATCAATCAGATAGAAATACTACAACTCTCTTGAAATTAGGGATGCATGTTACAGTTGTTCATTTGATAACAACTGTTTTTATAGGTTCTCTTGAAATAGAATAGCATAGAATAGCATAGCATAGCATAGAATAGCATAGAATAGCATAGAATAGAATAGAATAGAATAGAATAGAATAGAATAGAATAGAATAGAATTAATGGAATGGAATAGAATAGAATAGAATAGAATAGATTTTTTTTTTTAATTGGCCAAGTGTGATTGGACGCACAAGGAATTTGTCTTGGTGCATATGCTCTCAGTGTACATAAAAGAAAAGATACCTTCATCAAAGTAAAACACTTACAACACTTAATGATGGTCAGAGGGTTCAAATTTAACACTTAATAATACAACATTTAATGATAGTCATAGGCTACAAATAAGCAATCAGGAAACTATCAGTATAAATTGTAATAAAAATGATCTTCCCGTCTCGGTTTGACTCATTGGAAAATATGCACAGCGAGTCACGAGCCTGGAAAAGCCATATTTGGCAATCAGTTCCCTTACAGCTTTTTGATTGGTTTTGAAACAACAGGAAACATCTGTGGGCCTTGGAAATCCCCGTCTTCAATATGTTTGTCTAAAAAGAATTAAAAATGGCCGAGAAGGTGGTAGAATCTGGCTCGCCTTCAGCCAAGAAACCTAAACTTTCTTCCCAGCCGCTGTCTGTCTCTGCAAGCGATGGCACAGGTCAGTCTTGGGCATAGATCCCTTCATTTTACCTTATCACAAACAAGAGACCCTTCTTTGGGCCAGCATTTTTTATTTTTTATTTTGCTATATTTCTTTCCTCTCTCTACTTGTTTTTAGCCTATATTTGGCCATATTACTTTGGAGGTTTAACTGACATTAAGCTTTATTTCTTTTTTAAGAGGCTGTAAATGAATTCATACCTCCGAGGGCTTGCAGCCCTTGAAATCTTGTAAAAAAGTGATCTTTTGATTGCGTAGATATTATCTGTGTATTGATAGAGTCTTTTCTTCAAATCTTAAACTACTTTAGTCTGAAGAGTCCTTATTTGTCACCTTACCAGGGTGGTTTTGATGGGCAAGTTTTAATTTCCTTTACTTCCATTCATTATTTACTATTAATATTGTTTCATAAAGAGGTGATTACAGTTCCTGATAGAATTCTTTTTGATAGTTTTGTTAAGGCAGCTTCATTAGATCAATACTGAAAAACAATATAGACTTGGCCATCTGCTTTTGTTCAGAAACTAAAATGTCTGAATTTCCCCTGAAGTTATGCCTTATTTATAAAGAGGGGTACAGTAACACTTGTTCACTTATTTATTTATCGAGCAAATCAATCAGATAGAAATACTACAACTCTCTTGAAATTAGGGATGCATGTTACAGTTGTTCATTTGATAACAACTGTTTTTATAGGTTCTCTTGGAATAGAATAGCATAGAATAGCATAGCATAGCATAGAATAGCATAGAATAGAATAGAATAGAATAGAATAGAATTAATGGAATGGAATAGAATAGAATAGAATAGAATAGAATAGAATAGAATAGAATAGAATAGAATAGAATAGAATAGAATAGAATTTTTTATTGGCCAAGTGTGATTGGACACACAAGGAATTTGTCTTGGTGCATATGCTCTCAGTGTACATAAAAGAAAAGATACCTTCATCAAAGTAAAACACTTACAACACTTAATGATGGTCAGAGGGTTCAAATTTAACACTTAATGATACAACATTTAATGATAGTCATAGGCTACAAATAAGCAATCAGGAAACTATCAGTATAAATTGTAAGGATACAAACAACAAAGTTACAGTCATAAGTAGAAGGAGATGGGTGATGGGAACAATGAGAAGATTAATAGTAGTGCAGATTTAATAACTAGTTTGACAGTGTTGAGAGAATTATTTGTTTAGCAGAGTGATGGCCTTCGGGGAAAAAACTTTCCTGTCTAGTTGTTCTGGTGTGCAGTGCTCTATAGCATCGTCTTGAGGGTAGGAGTTGAAACAGTTTATGTCCAGGATGCGAGGGGTCTGTGAATATTTATGTAAATAAATATGTAAATAAGTTCAGGCACCTATATCCCTGTAAAGAATAAATTGATTGCAAAAGAAAAATTGTGTTTTTTTTCCTGAGTTTAGGATTAGTCTGTGCAATAGTTACTTTAATTCATTTTATCAGAAG